>NW_027143099.1:0-85369 GCF_026170545.1 Melanerpes formicivorus
AGCGAAACTAATGAAAACATTGTTGGGGTAAAACCTAAAGGGAAAGACCTAGCACCAAATCCAATTTGCCATCTGATCTAACTTCTGGAGGCAGTCAAAATGATCCTTAGAATTCTTCCCTACCTTATTCCTGTGCTGAGATACAGGCTGCTCCAACCTGCTGTAAAATGCTTGATTTCGAGAGTGAGCGAAACTAATGAAAACATTGTTGGGGTAAAACCTAAAGGGAAAGACCTAGCACCAAATCCAATTTGCCATCTGATCTAACTTCTGGAGGCAGTCAAAATGATCCTTAGAATTCTTCCCTACCTTATTCCTGTGCTGAGATACAGGCTGCTCCAACCTGCTGTAAAATGCTTGATTTCGAGAGTGAGCGAAACTAATGAAAACATTGTTGGGGTAAAACCTAAAGGGAAAGACCTAGCACCAAATCCAATTTGCCATCTGATCTAACTTCTGGAGGCAGTCAAAATGATCCTTAGAATTCTTCCCTACCTTATTCCTGTGCTGAGATACAGGCTGCTCCAACCTGCTGTAAAATGCTTGATTTCGAGAGTGAGCGAAACTAATGAAAACATTGTTGGGGTAAAACCTAAAGGGAAAGACCTAGCACCAAATCCAATTTGCCATCTGATCTAACTTCTGGAGGCAGTCAAAATGATCCTTAGAATTCTTCCCTACCTTATTCCTGTGCTGAGATACAGGCTGCTCCAACCTGCTGTAAAATGCTTGATTTCGAGAGTGAGCGAAACTAATGAAAACATTGTTGGGGTAAAACCTAAAGGGAAAGGCCTAGCACCAAATCCAATTTGCCATCTGATCTAACTTCTGGAGGCAGTCAAAATGAGTATTTGAATTCTTCCCTACCTTATTCCTGTGCTGAGATACAGGCTGCTCCAACCTGCTGTAAAATGCTTGATTTCGAGAGTGAGCGAAACTAATGAAAACATTGTTGGGGTAAAACCTAAAGGGAAAGGCCTAGCACCAAATCCAATTTGCCATCTGATCTAACTTCTGGAGGCAGTCAAATGAGTATTTGAATTCTTCCCTACCTTATTCCTGTGCTGAGATACAGGCTGCTCCAACCTGCTGTAAAATGCTTGATTTGGAGAGTGAGCGAAACTAATGAAAACATTGTTGGGGTAAAACCTAAAGGGAAAGGCCTAGCACCAAATCCAATTTGCCATCTGATCTAACTTCTGGAGGCAGTCAAAATGATCCTTAGAATTCTTCCCTACCTTATTCCTGTGCTGAGATACAGGCTGCTCCAACCTGCTGTAAAATGCTTGATTTCGAGAGTGAGCGAAACTAATGAAAACATTGTTGGGGTAAAACCTAAAGGGAAAGACCTAGCACCAAATTCCATTGGCCATCTGATCTAACTTCTGGAGGCAGTCAAAATGATCCTTAGAATTCTTCCCTACCTTATTCCTGTGCTGAGATACAGGCTGCTCCAACCTGCTGTAAAATGCTTGATTTCGAGAGTGAGCGAAACTAATGAAAACATTGTTGGGGTAAAACCTAAAGGGAAAGACCTAGCACCAAATCCAATTTGCCATCTGATCTAACTTCTGGAGGCAGTCAAAATGATCCTTAGAATTCTTCCCTACCTTATTCCTGTGCTGAGATACAGGCTGCTCCAACCTGCTGTAAAATGCTTGATTTCGAGAGTGAGCGAAACTAATGAAAACATTGTTGGGGTAAAACCTAAAGGGAAAGGCCTAGCACCAAATTGCATTGGCCATCTGATCTAACTTCTGGAGGCAGTCAAAATGATCCTTAGAATTCTTCCCTACCTTATTCCTGTGCTGAGATACAGGCTGCTCCAACCTGCTGTAAAATGCTTGATTTCGAGAGTGAGCGAAACTAATGAAAACATTGTTGGGGTAAAACCTAAAGGGAAAGACCTAGCACCAAATCCAATTTGCCATCTGATCTAACTTCTGGAGGCAGTCAAAATGATCCTTAGAATTCTTCCCTACCTTATTCCTGTGCTGAGATACAGGCTGCTCCAACCTGCTGTAAAATGCTTGATTTCGAGAGTGAGCGAAACTAATGAAAACATTGTTGGGGTAAAACCTAAAGGGAAAGACCTAGCACCAAATCCAATTTGCCATCTGATCTAACTTCTGGAGGCAGTCAAAATGATCCTTAGAATTCTTCCCTACCTTATTCCTGTGCTGAGATACAGGCTGCTCCAACCTGCTGTAAAATGCTTGATTTCGAGAGTGAGCGAAACTAATGAAAACATTGTTGGGGTAAAACCTAAAGGGAAAGACCTAGCACCAAATCCAATTTGCCATCTGATCTAACTTCTGGAGGCAGTCAAAATGATCCTTAGAATTCTTCCCTACCTTATTCCTGTGCTGAGATACAGGCTGCTCCAACCTGCTGTAAAATGCTTGATTTCGAGAGTGAGCGAAACTAATGAAAACATTGTTGGGGTAAAACCTAAAGGGAAAGGCCTAGCACCAAATCCAATTTGCCATCTGATCTAACTTCTGGAGGCAGTCAAAATGAGTATTTGAATTCTTCCCTACCTTATTCCTGTGCTGAGATACAGGCTGCTCCCAACCTGCTGTAAAATGCTTGATTTCGAGAGTGAGCGAAACTAATGAAAACATTGTTGGGGTAAAACCTAAAGGGAAAGACCTAGCAGCAAATTCCATTGGCCATCTGATCTAACTTCTGGAGGCAGTCAAAATGAGTATTTGAATTCTTCCCTACCTAATTCCTGTGCTGAGATACAGGCTGCTCCAACCTCCTGTAAAATGCTTGATTTCGAGAGTGAGCGAAACTAATGAAAACATTGTTGGGGGTAAAACCTAAAGGGAAAGACCTAGCACCAAATCCAATTTGCCATCTGATCTAACTTCTGGAGGCAGTCAAAATGATCCTTAGAATTCTTCCCTACCTTATTCCTGTGCTGAGATACAGGCTGCTCCAACCTGCTGTAAAATGCTTGATTTCGAGAGTGAGCGAAACTAATGAAAACATTGTTGGGGTAAAACCTAAAGGGAAAGACCTAGCACCAAATCCAATTTGCCATCTGATCTAACTTCTGGAGGCAGTCAAAATGATCCTTAGAATTCTTCCCTACCTTATTCCTGTGCTGAGATACAGGCTGCTCCAACCTGCTGTAAAATGCTTGATTTCGAGAGTGAGCGAAACTAATGAAAACATTGTTGGGGTAAAACCTAAAGGGAAAGACCTAGCACCAAATCCAATTTGCCATCTGATCTAACTTCTGGAGGCAGTCAAAATGATCCTTAGAATTCTTCCCTACCTTATTCCTGTGCTGAGATACAGGCTGCTCCAACCTGCTGTAAAATGCTTGATTTCGAGAGTGAGCGAAACTAATGAAAACATTGTTGGGGTAAAACCTAAAGGGAAAGGCCTAGCACCAAATCCAATTTGCCATCTGATCTAACTTCTGGAGGCAGTCAAAATGAGTATTTGAATTCTTCCCTACCTTATTCCTGTGCTGAGATACAGGCTGCTCCAACCTGCTGTAAAATGCTTGATTTGGAGAGTGAGCGAAACTAATGAAAACATTGTTGGGGTAAAACCTAAAGGGAAAGGCCTAGCACCAAATCCAATTTGCCATCTGATCTAACTTCTGGAGGCAGTCAAAATGATCCTTAGAATTCTTCCCTACCTTATTCCTGTGCTGAGATACAGGCTGCTCCAACCTGCTGTAAAATGCTTGATTTCGAGAGTGAGCGAAACTAATGAAAACATTGTTGGGGGTAAAACCTAAAGGGAAAGACCTAGCACCAAATCCAATTTGCCATCTGATCTAACTTCTGGAGGCAGTCAAAATGATCCTTAGAATTCTTCCCTACCTTATTCCTGTGCTGAGATACAGGCTGCTCCAACCTGCTGTAAAATGCTTGATTTCGAGAGTGAGCGAAACTAATGAAAACATTGTTGGGGTAAAACCTAAAGGGAAAGACCTAGCACCAAATCCAATTTGCCATCTGATCTAACTTCTGGAGGCAGTCAAAATGATCCTTAGAATTCTTCCCTACCTTATTCCTGTGCTGAGATACAGGCTGCTCCAACCTGCTGTAAAATGCTTGATTTCGAGAGTGAGCGAAACTAATGAAAACATTGTTGGGGTAAAACCTAAAGGGAAAGACCTAGCACCAAATCCAATTTGCCATCTGATCTAACTTCTGGAGGCAGTCAAAATGAGTATTTGAATTCTTCCCTACCTTATTCCTGTGCTGAGATACAGGCTGCTCCAACCTGCTGTAAAATGCTTGATTTCGAGAGTGAGCGAAACTAATGAAAACATTGTTGGGGTAAAACCTAAAGGGAAAGACCTAGCACCAAATTCCATTGGCCATCTGATCTAACTTCTGGAGGCAGTCAAAATGATCCTTAGAATTCTTCCCTACCTTATTCCTGTGCTGAGATACAGGCTGCTCCAACCTGCTGTAAAATGCTTGATTTCGAGAGTGAGCGAAACTAATGAAAACATTGTTGGGGGTAAAACCTAAAGGGAAAGACCTAGCACCAAATCCAATTTGCCATCTGATCTAACTTCTGGAGGCAGTCAAAATGATCCTTAGAATTCTTCCCTACCTTATTCCTGTGCTGAGATACAGGCTGCTCCAACCTGCTGTAAAATGCTTGATTTCGAGAGTGAGCGAAACTAATGAAAACATTGTTGGGGTAAAACCTAAAGGGAAAGACCTAGCACCAAATCCAATTTGCCATCTGATCTAACTTCTGGAGGCAGTCAAAATGAGTATTTGAATTCTTCCCTACCTTATTCCTGTGCTGAGATACAGGCTGCTCCAACCTGCTGTAAAATGCTTGATTTCGAGAGTGAGCGAAACTAATGAAAACATTGTTGGGGTAAAACCTAAAGGGAAAGACCTAGCACCAAATCCAATTTGCCATCTGATCTAACTTCTGGAGGCAGTCAAAATGATCCTTAGAATTCTTCCCTACCTTATTCCTGTGCTGAGATACAGGCTGCTCCAACCTGCTGTAAAATGCTTGATTTCGAGAGTGAGCGAAACTAATGAAAACATTGTTGGGGTAAAACCTAAAGGGAAAGACCTAGCACCAAATCCAATTTGCCATCTGATCTAACTTCTGGAGGCAGTCAAAATGATCCTTAGAATTCTTCCCTACCTTATTCCTGTGCTGAGATACAGGCTGCTCCAACCTGCTGTAAAATGCTTGATTTCGAGAGTGAGCGAAACTAATGAAAACATTGTTGGGGTAAAACCTAAAGGGAAAGACCTAGCACCAAATCCAATTTGCCATCTGATCTAACTTCTGGAGGCAGTCAAAATGATCCTTAGAATTCTTCCCTACCTTATTCCTGTGCTGAGATACAGGCTGCTCCAACCTGCTGTAAAATGCTTGATTTCGAGAGTGAGCGAAACTAATGAAAACATTGTTGGGGTAAAACCTAAAGGGAAAGACCTAGCACCAAATTGCATTGGCCATCTGATCTAACTTCTGGAGGCAGTCAAAATGAGTATTTGAATTCTTCCCTACCTTATTCCTGTGCTGAGATACAGGCTGCTCCAACCTGCTGTAAAATGCTTGATTTCGAGAGTGAGCGAAACTAATGAAAACATTGTTGGGGTAAAACCTAAAGGGAAAGACCTAGCACCAAATCCAATTTGCCATCTGATCTAACTTCTGGAGGCAGTCAAAATGATCCTTAGAATTCTTCCCTACCTTATTCCTGTGCTGAGATACAGGCTGCTCCAACCTGCTGTAAAATGCTTGATTTCGAGAGTGAGCGAAACTAATGAAAACATTGTTGGGGTAAAACCTAAAGGGAAAGACCTAGCACCAAATCCAATTTGCCATCTGATCTAACTTCTGGAGGCAGTCAAAATGATCCTTAGAATTCTTCCCTACCTTATTCCTGTGCTGAGATACAGGCTGCTCCAACCTGCTGTAAAATGCTTGATTTCGAGAGTGAGCGAAACTAATGAAAACATTGTTGGGGTAAAACCTAAAGGGAAAGACCTAGCACCAAATCCAATTTGCCATCTGATCTAACTTCTGGAGGCAGTCAAAATGATCCTTAGAATTCTTCCCTACCTTATTCCTGTGCTGAGATACAGGCTGCTCCAACCTGCTGTAAAATGCTTGATTTCGAGAGTGAGCGAAACTAATGAAAACATTGTTGGGGTAAAACCTAAAGGCAAAGACCTAGCACCAAATCCAATTTGCCATCTGATCTAACTTCTGGAGGCAGTCAAAATGATCCTTAGAATTCTTCCCTACCTTATTCCTGTGCTGAGATACAGGCTGCTCCAACCTGCTGTAAAATGCTTGATTTCGAGAGTGAGCGAAACTAATGAAAACATTGTTGGGGTAAAACCTAAAGGGAAAGACCTAGCACCAAATCCAATTTGCCATCTGATCTAACTTCTGGAGGCAGTCAAAATGATCCTTAGAATTCTTCCCTACCTTATTCCTGTGCTGAGATACAGGCTGCTCCAACCTGCTGTAAAATGCTTGATTTCGAGAGTGAGCGAAACTAATGAAAACATTGTTGGGGTAAAACCTAAAGGGAAAGACCTAGCACCAAATCCAATTTGCCATCTGATCTAACTTCTGGAGGCAGTCAAAATGATCCTTAGAATTCTTCCCTACCTTATTCCTGTGCTGAGATACAGGCTGCTCCAACCTGCTGTAAAATGCTTGATTTCGAGAGTGAGCGAAACTAATGAAAACATTGTTGGGGTAAAACCTAAAGGGAAAGACCTAGCACCAAATCCAATTTGCCATCTGATCTAACTTCTGGAGGCAGTCAAAATGATCCTTAGAATTCTTCCCTACCTTATTCCTGTGCTGAGATACAGGCTGCTCCAACCTGCTGTAAAATGCTTGATTTCGAGAGTGAGCGAAACTAATGAAAACATTGTTGGGGTAAAACCTAAAGGGAAAGACCTAGCACCAAATCCAATTTGCCATCTGATCTAACTTCTGGAGGCAGTCAAAATGATCCTTAGAATTCTTCCCTACCTTATTCCTGTGCTGAGATACAGGCTGCTCCAACCTGCTGTAAAATGCTTGATTTCGAGAGTGAGCGAAACTAATGAAAACATTGTTGGGGTAAAACCTAAAGGGAAAGACCTAGCACCAAATCCAATTTGCCATCTGATCTAACTTCTGGAGGCAGTCAAAATGATCCTTAGAATTCTTCCCTACCTTATTCCTGTGCTGAGATACAGGCTGCTCCAACCTGCTGTAAAATGCTTGATTTCGAGAGTGAGCGAAACTAATGAAAACATTGTTGGGGTAAAACCTAAAGGGAAAGACCTAGCACCAAATCCAATTTGCCATCTGATCTAACTTCTGGAGGCAGTCAAAATGATCCTTAGAATTCTTCCCTACCTTATTCCTGTGCTGAGATACAGGCTGCTCCAACCTGCTGTAAAATGCTTGATTTCGAGAGTGAGCGAAACTAATGAAAACATTGTTGGGGTAAAACCTAAAGGCAAAGACCTAGCACCAAATCCAATTTGCCATCTGATCTAACTTCTGGAGGCAGTCAAAATGATCCTTAGAATTCTTCCCTACCTTATTCCTGTGCTGAGATACAGGCTGCTCCAACCTGCTGTAAAATGCTTGATTTCGAGAGTGAGCGAAACTAATGAAAACATTGTTGGGGTAAAACCTAAAGGGAAAGACCTAGCACCAAATCCAATTTGCCATCTGATCTAACTTCTGGAGGCAGTCAAAATGATCCTTAGAATTCTTCCCTACCTTATTCCTGTGCTGAGATACAGGCTGCTCCAACCTGCTGTAAAATGCTTGATTTCGAGAGTGAGCGAAACTAATGAAAACATTGTTGGGGTAAAACCTAAAGGGAAAGACCTAGCACCAAATCCAATTTGCCATCTGATCTAACTTCTGGAGGCAGTCAAAATGATCCTTAGAATTCTTCCCTACCTTATTCCTGTGCTGAGATACAGGCTGCTCCAACCTGCTGTAAAATGCTTGATTTCGAGAGTGAGCGAAACTAATGAAAACATTGTTGGGGTAAAACCTAAAGGGAAAGACCTAGCACCAAATCCAATTTGCCATCTGATCTAACTTCTGGAGGCAGTCAAAATGATCCTTAGAATTCTTCCCTACCTTATTCCTGTGCTGAGATACAGGCTGCTCCAACCTGCTGTAAAATGCTTGATTTCGAGAGTGAGCGAAACTAATGAAAACATTGTTGGGGTAAAACCTAAAGGGAAAGACCTAGCACCAAATCCAATTTGCCATCTGATCTAACTTCTGGAGGCAGTCAAAATGATCCTTAGAATTCTTCCCTACCTTATTCCTGTGCTGAGATACAGGCTGCTCCAACCTGCTGTAAAATGCTTGATTTCGAGAGTGAGCGAAACTAATGAAAACATTGTTGGGGTAAAACCTAAAGGGAAAGACCTAGCACCAAATCCAATTTGCCATCTGATCTAACTTCTGGAGGCAGTCAAAATGATCCTTAGAATTCTTCCCTACCTTATTCCTGTGCTGAGATACAGGCTGCTCCAACCTGCTGTAAAATGCTTGATTTCGAGAGTGAGCGAAACTAATGAAAACATTGTTGGGGTAAAACCTAAAGGGAAAGACCTAGCACCAAATCCAATTTGCCATCTGATCTAACTTCTGGAGGCAGTCAAAATGATCCTTAGAATTCTTCCCTACCTTATTCCTGTGCTGAGATACAGGCTGCTCCAACCTGCTGTAAAATGCTTGATTTCGAGAGTGAGCGAAACTAATGAAAACATTGTTGGGGTAAAACCTAAAGGGAAAGACCTAGCACCAAATTGCATTGGCCATCTGATCTAACTTCTGGAGGCAGTCAAAATGAGTATTTGAATTCTTCCCTACCTTATTCCTGTGCTGAGATACAGGCTGCTCCAACCTGCTGTAAAATGCTTGATTTCGAGAGTGAGCGAAACTAATGAAAACATTGTTGGGGTAAAACCTAAAGGGAAAGACCTAGCACCAAATCCAATTTGCCATCTGATCTAACTTCTGGAGGCAGTCAAAATGATCCTTAGAATTCTTCCCTACCTTATTCCTGTGCTGAGATACAGGCTGCTCCAACCTGCTGTAAAATGCTTGATTTCGAGAGTGAGCGAAACTAATGAAAACATTGTTGGGGTAAAACCTAAAGGGAAAGACCTAGCACCAAATCCAATTTGCCATCTGATCTAACTTCTGGAGGCAGTCAAAATGATCCTTAGAATTCTTCCCTACCTTATTCCTGTGCTGAGATACAGGCTGCTCCAACCTGCTGTAAAATGCTTGATTTCGAGAGTGAGCGAAACTAATGAAAACATTGTTGGGGTAAAACCTAAAGGGAAAGACCTAGCACCAAATCCAATTTGCCATCTGATCTAACTTCTGGAGGCAGTCAAAATGATCCTTAGAATTCTTCCCTACCTTATTCCTGTGCTGAGATACAGGCTGCTCCAACCTGCTGTAAAATGCTTGATTTCGAGAGTGAGCGAAACTAATGAAAACATTGTTGGGGTAAAACCTAAAGGGAAAGACCTAGCACCAAATCCAATTTGCCATCTGATCTAACTTCTGGAGGCAGTCAAAATGATCCTTAGAATTCTTCCCTACCTTATTCCTGTGCTGAGATACAGGCTGCTCCAACCTGCTGTAAAATGCTTGATTTCGAGAGTGAGCGAAACTAATGAAAACATTGTTGGGGTAAAACCTAAAGGGAAAGACCTAGCACCAAATCCAATTTGCCATCTGATCTAACTTCTGGAGGCAGTCAAAATGATCCTTAGAATTCTTCCCTACCTTATTCCTGTGCTGAGATACAGGCTGCTCCAACCTGCTGTAAAATGCTTGATTTCGAGAGTGAGCGAAACTAATGAAAACATTGTTGGGGTAAAACCTAAAGGGAAAGACCTAGCACCAAATCCAATTTGCCATCTGATCTAACTTCTGGAGGCAGTCAAAATGAGCCTTAGAATTCTTCCCTACCTTATTCCTGTGCTGAGATACAGGCTGCTCCAACCTGCTGTAAAATGCTTGATTTCGAGAGTGAGCGAAACTAATGAAAACATTGTTGGGGTAAAACCTAAAGGGAAAGACCTAGCACCAAATCCAATTTGCCATCTGATCTAACTTCTGGAGGCAGTCAAAATGATCCTTAGAATTCTTCCCTACCTTATTCCTGTGCTGAGATACAGGCTGCTCCAACCTGCTGTAAAATGCTTGATTTCGAGAGTGAGCGAAACTAATGAAAACATTGTTGGGGTAAAACCTAAAGGGAAAGACCTAGCACCAAATCCAATTTGCCATCTGATCTAACTTCTGGAGGCAGTCAAAATGATCCTTAGAATTCTTCCCTACCTTATTCCTGTGCTGAGATACAGGCTGCTCCAACCTGCTGTAAAATGCTTGATTTCGAGAGTGAGCGAAACTAATGAAAACATTGTTGGGGTAAAACCTAAAGGGAAAGACCTAGCACCAAATTCCATTGGCCATCTGATCTAACTTCTGGAGGCAGTCAAAATGAGTATTTGAATTCTTCCCTACCTTATTCCTGTGCTGAGATACAGGCTGCTCCAACCTGCTGTAAAATGCTTGATTTCGAGAGTGAGCGAAACTAATGAAAACATTGTTGGGGTAAAACCTAAAGGGAAAGGCCTAGCACCAAATCCAATTTGCCATCTGATCTAACTTCTGGAGGCAGTCAAAATGATCCTTAGAATTCTTCCCTACCTTATTCCTGTGCTGAGATACAGGCTGCTCCAACCTGCTGTAAAATGCTTGATTTCGAGAGTGAGCGAAACTAATGAAAACATTGTTGGGGTAAAACCTAAAGGGAAAGACCTAGCACCAAATCCAATTTGCCATCTGATCTAACTTCTGGAGGCAGTCAAAATGATCCTTAGAATTCTTCCCTACCTTATTCCTGTGCTGAGATACAGGCTGCTCCAACCTGCTGTAAAATGCTTGATTTCGAGAGTGAGCGAAACTAATGAAAACATTGTTGGGGTAAAACCTAAAGGGAAAGACCTAGCACCAAATCCAATTTGCCATCTGATCTAACTTCTGGAGGCAGTCAAAATGATCCTTAGAATTCTTCCCTACCTTATTCCTGTGCTGAGATACAGGCTGCTCCAACCTGCTGTAAAATGCTTGATTTCGAGAGTGAGCGAAACTAATGAAAACATTGTTGGGGTAAAACCTAAAGGGAAAGACCTAGCACCAAATCCAATTTGCCATCTGATCTAACTTCTGGAGGCAGTCAAAATGATCCTTAGAATTCTTCCCTACCTTATTCCTGTGCTGAGATACAGGCTGCTCCAACCTGCTGTAAAATGCTTGATTTCGAGAGTGAGCGAAACTAATGAAAACATTGTTGGGGTAAAACCTAAAGGGAAAGACCTAGCACCAAATTCCATTGGCCATCTGATCTAACTTCTGGAGGCAGTCAAAATGATCCTTAGAATTCTTCCCTACCTTATTCCTGTGCTGAGATACAGGCTGCTCCAACCTGCTGTAAAATGCTTGATTTCGAGAGTGAGCGAAACTAATGAAAACATTGTTGGGGTAAAACCTAAAGGGAAAGGCCTAGCACCAAATCCAATTTGCCATCTGATCTAACTTCTGGAGGCAGTCAAAATGATCCTTAGAATTCTTCCCTACCTTATTCCTGTGCTGAGATACAGGCTGCTCCAACCTGCTGTAAAATGCTTGATTTCGAGAGTGAGCGAAACTAATGAAAACATTGTTGGGGTAAAACCTAAAGGGAAAGGCCTAGCACCAAATTGCATTGGATATCTGATCTAACTTCTGGAGGCAGTCAAAATGATCCCTAGAATTCTTCCCTACCTTATTCCTGTGCTGAGATACAGGCTGCTCCAACCTGCTGTAAAATGCTTGATTTCGAGAGTGAGCGAAACTAATGAAAACATTGTTGGGGTAAAACCTAAAGGGAAAGGCCTAGCACCAAATTGCATTGGCCATCTGATCTAACTTCTGGAGGCAGTCAAAATGATCCCTAGAATTCTTCCCTACCTTATTCCTGTGCTGAGATACAGGCTGCTCCAACCTGCTGTAAAATGCTTGATTTCGAGAGTGAGCGAAACTAATGAAAACATTGTTGGGGTAAAACCTAAAGGGAAAGACCTAGCACCAAATCCAATTTGCCATCTGATCTAACTTCTGGAGGCAGTCAAAATGATCCTTAGAATTCTTCCCTACCTTATTCCTGTGCTGAGATACAGGCTGCTCCAACCTGCTGTAAAATGCTTGATTTCGAGAGTGAGCGAAACTAATGAAAACATTGTTGGGGTAAAACCTAAAGGGAAAGACCTAGCACCAAATTCCATTGGCCATCTGATCTAACTTCTGGAGGCAGTCAAAATGAGTATTTGAATTCTTCCCTACCTTATTCCTGTGCTGAGATACAGGCTGCTCCAACCTGCTGTAAAATGCTTGATTTCGAGAGTGAGCAAAACTAATGAAAACATTGTTGGGGTAAAACCTAAAGGGAAAGACCTAGCACCAAATACAATTTGCCATCTGATCTAACTTCTGGAGGCAGTCAAAATGATCCTTAGAATTCTTCCCTACCTTATTCCTGTGCTGAGATACAGGCTGCTCCAACCTGCTGTAAAATGCTTGATTTCGAGAGTGAGTGAAACTAATGAAAACATTGTTGGGGTAAAACCTAAAGGGAAAGGCCTAGCACCAAATTGCATTGGCCATCTGATCTAACTTCTGGAGGCAGTCAAAATGAGTATTTGAATTCTTCCCTACCTTATTACTGTGCTGAGATACAGGCTGCTCCAACCTGCTGTAAAATGCTTGATTTCGAGAGTGAGCGAAACTAATGAAAACATTGTTGGGGTAAAACCTAAAGGGAAAGGCCTAGCACCAAATTGCATTGGCCATCTGATCTAACTTCTGGAGGCAGTCAAAATGAGTATTTGAATTCTTCCCTACCTTATTCCTGTGCTGAGATACAGGCTGCTCCAACCTGCTGTAAAATGCTTGATTTCGAGAGTGAGCGAAACTAATGAAAACATTGTTGGGGTAAAACCTAAAGGGAAAGACCTAGCACCAAATCCAATTTGCCATCTGATCTAACTTCTGGAGGCAGTCAAAATGAGTATTTGAATTCTTCCCTACCTTATTCCTGTGCTGAGATACAGGCTGCTCCAACCTGCTGTAAAATGCTTGATTTCGAGAGTGAGCGAAACTAATGAAAACATTGTTGGGGTAAAACCTAAAGGGAAAGACCTAGCACCAAATTGCATTGGCCATCTGATCTAACTTCTGGAGGCAGTCAAAATGAGTATTTGAATTCTTCCCTACCTTATTCCTGTGCTGAGATACAGGCTGCTCCAACCTGCTGTAAAATGCTTGATTTTGAGAGTGAGCGAAACTAATGAAAACATTGTTGGGGTAAAACCTAAAGGGAAAGACCTAGCACCAAATCCAATTTGCCATCTGATCTAACTTCTGGAGGCAGTCAAAATGAGTATTTGAATTCTTCCCTACCTTATTCCTGTGCTGAGATACAGGCTGCTCCAACCTGCTGTAAAATGCTTGATTTCGAGAGTGAGCGAAACTAATGAAAACATTGTTGGGGTAAAACCTAAAGGGAAAGACCTAGCACCAAATCCAATTTGCCATCTGATCTAACTTCTGGAGGCAGTCAAAATGAGTATTTGAATTCTTCCCTACCTTATTCCTGTGCTGAGATACAGGCTGCTCCAACCTGCTGTAAAATGCTTGATTTCGAGAGTGAGCGAAACTAATGAAAACATTGTTGGGGTAAAACCTAAAGGGAAAGACCTAGCACCAAATCCAATTTGCCATCTGATCCAACTTCTGGAGGCAGTCAAAATGAGTATTTGAATTCTTCCCTACCTTATTCCTGTGCTGAGATACAGGCTGCTCCAACCTGCTGTAAAATGCTTGATTTCGAGAGTGAGCGAAACTAATGAAAACATTGTTGGGGTAAAACCTAAACGGAAAGACCTACCACCAAATCCAATTTGCCATCTGATCTAACTTCTGGAGGCAGTCAAAATGATCCTTAGAATTCTTCCCTACCTTATTCCTGTGCTGAGATACAGGCTGCTCCAACCTGCTGTAAAATGCTTGATTTCGAGAGCGAGCGAAACTAATGAAAACATTGTTGGGGTAAAACCTAAAGGGAAAGACCTAGCACCAAATTCCATTGGCCATCTGATCTAACTTCTGGAGGCAGTCAAAATGATCCTTAGAATTCTTCCCTACCTTATTCCTGTGCTGAGATACAGGCTGCTCCAACCTGCTGTAAAATGCTTGATTTCGAGAGTGAGCGAAACTAATGAAAACATTGTTGGGGTAAAACCTAAAGGGAAAGGCCTAGCACCAAATCCAATTTGCCATCTGATCTAACTTCTGGAGGCAGTCAAAATGAGTATTTGAATTCTTCCCTACCTTATTCCTGTGCTGAGATACAGGCTGCTCCAACCTGCTGTAAAATGCTTGATTTCGAGAGTGAGCGAAACTAATGAAAACATTGTTGGGGTAAAACCTAAAGGGAAAGGCCTAGCACCAAATTGCATTGGCCATCTGATCTAACTTCTGGAGGCAGTCAAAATGATCCCTAGAATTCTTCCCTACCTTATTCCTGTGCTGAGATACAGGCTGCTCCAACCTGCTGTAAAATGCTTGATTTCGAGAGTGAGCGAAACTAATGAAAACATTGTTGGGGTAAAACCTAAAGGGAAAGGCCTAGCACCAAATTGCATTGGCCATCTGATCTAACTTCTGGAGGCAGTCAAAATGATCCCTAGAATTCTTCCCTACCTTATTCCTGTGCTGAGATACAGGCTGCTCCAACCTGCTGTAAAATGCTTGATTTCGAGAGTGAGCGAAACTAATGAAAACATTGTTGGGGTAAAACCTAAAGGGAAAGACCTAGCACCAAATCCAATTTGCCATCTGATCTAACTTCTGGAGGCAGTCAAAATGATCCTTAGAATTCTTCCCTACCTTATTCCTGTGCTGAGATACAGGCTGCTCCAACCTGCTGTAAAATGCTTGATTTCGAGAGTGAGCGAAACTAATGAAAACATTGTTGGGTAAAACCTAAAGGGAAAGACCTAGCACCAAATTCCATTGGCCATCTGATCTAACTTCTGGAGGCAGTCAAAATGAGTATTTGAATTCTTCCCTACCTTATTCCTGTGCTGAGATACAGGCTGCTCCAACCTGCTGTAAAATGCTTGATTTCGAGAGTGAGCGAAACTAATGAAAACATTGTTGGGGTAAAACCTAAAGGGAAAGGCCTAGCACCAAATTGCATTGGCCATCTGATCTAACTTCTGGAGGCAGTCAAAATGAGTATTTGAATTCTTCCCTACCTTATTCCTGTGCTGAGATACAGGCTGCTCCAACCTGCTGTAAAATGCTTGATTTCGAGAGTGAGCGAAACTAATGAAAACATTGTTGGGGTAAAACCTAAAGGGAAAGACCTAGCACCAAATGCCATTGGCCATCTGATCTAACTTCTGGAGGCAGTCAAAATGAGTATTTGAATTCTTCCCTACCTTATTCCTGTGCTGAGATACAGGCTGCTCCAACCTGCTGTAAAATGCTTGATTTCGAGAGTGAGCGAAACTAATGAAAACATTGTTGGGGTAAAACCTAAAGGGAAAGACCTAGCACCAAATCCAATTTGCCATCTGATCTAACTTCTGGAGGCAGTCAAAATGAGTATTTGAATTCTTCCCTACCTTATTCCTGTGCTGAGGTACAGGCTGCTCCAACCTGCTGTAAAATGCTTGATTTCGAGAGTGAGCGAAACTAATGAAAACATTGTTGGGGTAAAACCTAAAGGGAAAGACCTAGCACCAAATCCAATTTGCCATCTGATCTAACTTCTGGAGGCAGTCAAAATGATCCTTATAATTCTTCCCTACCTTATTCCTGTGCTGAGATACAGGCTGCTCCAACCTGCTGTAAAATGCTTGATTTCGAGAGTGAGTGAAACTAATGAAAACTTTGTTGGGGTAAAACCTAAAGGGAAAGGCCTAGCACCAAATTGCATTGGCCATCTGATCTAACTTCTGGAGGCAGTCAAAATGAGTATTTGAATTCTTCCCTACCTTATTACTGTGCTGAGATACAGGCTGCTCCAACCTGCTGTAAAATGCTTGATTTCGAGAGTGAGCGAAACTAATGAAAACATTGTTGGGGTAAAACCTAAAGGGAAAGGCCTAGCACCAAATTGCATTGGCCATCTGATCTAACTTCTGGAGGCAGTCAAAATGAGTATTTGAATTCTTCCCTACCTTATTCCTGTGCTGAGATACAGGCTGCTCCAACCTGCTGTAAAATGCTTGATTTCGAGAGTGAGCGAAACTAATGAAAACATTGTTGGGGTAAAACCTAAAGGGAAAGACCTAGCACCAAATCCAATTTGCCATCTGATCTAACTTCTGGAGGCAGTCAAAATGAGTATTTGAATTCTTCCCTACCTTATTCCTGTGCTGAGATACAGGCTGCTCCAACCTGCTGTAAAATGCTTGATTTCGAGAGTGAGCGAAACTAATGAAAACATTGTTGGGGTAAAACCTAAAGGGAAAGACCTAGCACCAAATTGCATTGGCCATCTGATCTAACTTCTGGAGGCAGTCAAAATGATCCTTAGAATTCTTCCCTACCTTATTCCTGTGCTGAGATACAGGCTGCTCCAACCTGCTGTAAAATGCTTGATTTTGAGAGTGAGCGAAACTAATGAAAACATTGTTGGGGTAAAACCTAAAGGGAAAGACCTAGCACCAAATCCAATTTGCCATCTGATCTAACTTCTGGAGGCAGTCAAAATGAGTATTTGAATTCTTCCCTACCTTATTCCTGTGCTGAGATACAGGCTGCTCCAACCTGCTGTAAAATGCTTGATTTCGAGAGTGAGCGAAACTAATGAAAACATTGTTGGGGTAAAACCTAAAGGGAAAGACCTAGCACCAAATCCAATTTGCCATCTGATCTAACTTCTGGAGGCAGTCAAAATGAGTATTTGAATTCTTCCCTACCTTATTCCTGTGCTGAGATACAGGCTGCTCCAACCTGCTGTAAAATGCTTGATTTCGAGAGTGAGCGAAACTAATGAAAACATTGTTGGGGTAAAACCTAAAGGGAAAGACCTAGCACCAAATCCAATTTGCCATCTGATCCAACTTCTGGAGGCAGTCAAAATGAGTATTTGAATTCTTCCCTACCTTATTCCTGTGCTGAGATACAGGCTGCTCCAACCTGCTGTAAAATGCTTGATTTCGAGAGTGAGCGAAACTAATGAAAACATTGTTGGGGTAAAACCTAAACGGAAAGACCTAGCACCAAATCCAATTTGCCATCTGATCTAACTTCTGGAGGCAGTCAAAATGATCCTTAGAATTCTTCCCTACCTTATTCCTGTGCTGAGATACAGGCTGCTCCAACCTGCTGTAAAATGCTTGATTTCGAGAGTGAGCGAAACTAATGAAAACATTGTTGGGGTAAAACCTAAAGGGAAAGACCTAGCACCAAATCCAATTTGCCATCTGATCTAACTTCTGGAGGCAGTCAAAATGATCCTTAGAATTCTTCCCTACCTTATTCCTGTGCTGAGATACAGGCTGCTCCAACCTGCTGTAAAATGCTTGATTTGGAGAGTGAGCGAAACTAATGAAAACATTGTTGGGGTAAAACCTAAAGGGAAAGACCTAGCACCAAATCCAATTTGCCATCTGATCTAACTTCTGGAGGCAGTCAAAATGATCCTTAGAATTCTTCCCTACCTTATTCCTGTGCTGAGATACAGGCTGCTCCAACCTGCTGTAAAATGCTTGATTTCGAGAGTGAGCGAAACTAATGAAAACATTGTTGGGGTAAAACCTAAAGGGAAAGACCTAGCACCAAATCCAATTTGCCATCTGATCTAACTTCTGGAGGCAGTCAAAATGATCCTTAGAATTCTTCCCTACCTTATTCCTGTGCTGAGATACAGGCTGCTCCAACCTGCTGTAAAATGCTTGATTTCGAGAGTGAGCGAAACTAATGAAAACATTGTTGGGGTAAAACCTAAAGGGAAAGACCTAGCACCAAATCCAATTTGCCATCTGATCCAACTTCTGGAGGCAGTCAAAATGAGTATTTGAATTCTTCCCTACCTTATTCCTGTGCTGAGATACAGGCTGCTCCAACCTGCTGTAAAATGCTTGATTTCGAGAGTGAGCGAAACTAATGAAAACATTGTTGGGGTAAAACCTAAAGGGAAAGACCTAGCACCAAATCCAATTTGCCATCTGATCCAACTTCTGGAGGCAGTCAAAATGAGTATTTGAATTCTTCCCTACCTTATTCCTGTGCTGAGATACAGGCTGCTCCAACCTGCTGTAAAATGCTTGATTTCGAGAGTGAGCGAAACTAATGAAAACATTGTTGGGGTAAAACCTAAAGGGAAAGGCCTAGCACCAAATCCAATTTGCCATCTGATCTAACTTCTGGAGGCAGTCAAAATGATCCTTAGAATTCTTCCCTACCTTATTCCTGTGCTGAGATACAGGCTGCTCCAACCTGCTGTAAAATGCTTGATTTCGAGAGTGAGCGAAACTAATGAAAACATTGTTGGGGTAAAACCTAAAGGGAAAGACCTAGCACCAAATCCAATTTGCCATCTGATCTAACTTCTGGAGGCAGTCAAAATGATCCTTAGAATTCTTCCCTACCTTATTCCTGTGCTGAGATACAGGCTGCTCCAACCTGCTGTAAAATGCTTGATTTCGAGAGTGAGCGAAACTAATGAAAACATTGTTGGGGTAAAACCTAAAGGGAAAGACCTAGCACCAAATCCAATTTGCCATCTGATCTAACTTCTGGAGGCAGTCAAAATGATCCTTAGAATTCTTCCCTACCTTATTCCTGTGCTGAGATACAGGCTGCTCCAACCTGCTGTAAAATGCTTGATTTCGAGAGTGAGCGAAACTAATGAAAACATTGTTGGGGTAAAACCTAAAGGGAAAGGCCTAGCACCAAATTGCATTGGCCATCTGATCTAACTTCTGGAGGCAGTCAAAATGAGTATTTGAATTCTTCCCTACCTTATTCCTGTGCTGAGATACAGGCTGCTCCAACCTGCTGTAAAATGCTTGATTTCGAGAGTGAGCGAAACTAATGAAAACATTGTTGGGGTAAAACCTAAAGGGAAAGACCTAGCACCAAATCCAATTTGCCATCTGATCTAACTTCTGGAGGCAGTCAAAATGATCCTTAGAATTCTTCCCTACCTTATTCCTGTGCTGAGATACAGGCTGCTCCAACCTGCTGTAAAATGCTTGATTTCGAGAGTGAGCGAAACTAATGAAAACATTGTTGGGGTAAAACCTAAAGGGAAAGACCTAGCACCAAATCCAATTTGCCATCTGATCTAACTTCTGGAGGCAGTCAAAATGATCCTTAGAATTCTTCCCTACCTTATTCCTGTGCTGAGATACAGGCTGCTCCAACCTGCTGTAAAATGCTTGATTTCGAGAGTGAGCGAAACTAATGAAAACATTGTTGGGGTAAAACCTAAAGGGAAAGACCTAGCACCAAATCCAATTTGCCATCTGATCTAACTTCTGGAGGCAGTCAAAATGATCCTTAGAATTCTTCCCTACCTTATTCCTGTGCTGAGATACAGGCTGCTCCAACCTGCTGTAAAATGCTTGATTTCGAGAGTGAGCGAAACTAATGAAAACATTGTTGGGGTAAAACCTAAAGGGAAAGACCTAGCACCAAATCCAATTTGCCATCTGATCTAACTTCTGGAGGCAGTCAAAATGATCCTTAGAATTCTTCCCTACCTTATTCCTGTGCTGAGATACAGGCTGCTCCAACCTGCTGTAAAATGCTTGATTTCGAGAGTGAGCGAAACTAATGAAAACATTGTTGGGGTAAAACCTAAAGGGAAAGACCTAGCACCAAATCCAATTTGCCATCTGATCTAACTTCTGGAGGCAGTCAAAATGATCCTTAGAATTCTTCCCTACCTTATTCCTGTGCTGAGATACAGGCTGCTCCAACCTGCTGTAAAATGCTTGATTTCGAGAGTGAGCGAAACTAATGAAAACATTGTTGGGGTAAAACCTAAAGGGAAAGACCTAGCACCAAATCCAATTTGCCATCTGATCTAACTTCTGGAGGCAGTCAAAATGATCCTTAGAATTCTTCCCTACCTTATTCCTGTGCTGAGATACAGGCTGCTCCAACCTGCTGTAAAATGCTTGATTTCGAGAGTGAGCGAAACTAATGAAAACATTGTTGGGGTAAAACCTAAAGGGAAAGACCTAGCACCAAATTCCATTGGCCATCTGATCTAACTTCTGGAGGCAGTCAAAATGAGTATTTGAATTCTTCCCTACCTTATTCCTGTGCTGAGATACAGGCTGCTCCAACCTGCTGTAAAATGCTTGATTTCGAGAGTGAGCGAAACTAATGAAAACATTGTTGGGGTAAAACCTAAAGGGAAAGACCTAGCACCAAATCCAATTTGCCATCTGATCTAACTTCTGGAGGCAGTCAAAATGATCCTTAGAATTCTTCCCTACCTTATTCCTGTGCTGAGATACAGGCTGCTCCAACCTGCTGTAAAATGCTTGATTTCGAGAGTGAGCGAAACTAATGAAAACATTGTTGGGGTAAAACCTAAAGGGAAAGACCTAGCACCAAATCCAATTTGCCATCTGATCTAACTTCTGGAGGCAGTCAAAATGATCCTTAGAATTCTTCCCTACCTTATTCCTGTGCTGAGATACAGGCTGCTCCAACCTGCTGTAAAATGCTTGATTTCGAGAGTGAGCGAAACTAATGAAAACATTGTTGGGGTAAAACCTAAAGGGAAAGACCTAGCACCAAATCCAATTTGCCATCTGATCTAACTTCTGGAGGCAGTCAAAATGATCCTTAGAATTCTTCCCTACCTTATTCCTGTGCTGAGATACAGGCTGCTCCAACCTGCTGTAAAATGCTTGATTTCGAGAGTGAGCGAAACTAATGAAAACATTGTTGGGGTAAAACCTAAAGGGAAAGACCTAGCACCAAATCCAATTTGCCATCTGATCTAACTTCTGGAGGCAGTCAAAATGATCCTTAGAATTCTTCCCTACCTTATTCCTGTGCTGAGATACAGGCTGCTCCAACCTGCTGTAAAATGCTTGATTTCGAGAGTGAGCGAAACTAATGAAAACATTGTTGGGGTAAAACCTAAAGGGAAAGACCTAGCACCAAATCCAATTTGCCATCTGATCTAACTTCTGGAGGCAGTCAAAATGAGTATTTGAATTCTTCCCTACCTTATTCCTGTGCTGAGATACAGGCTGCTCCAACCTGCTGTAAAATGCTTGATTTCGAGAGTGAGCGAAACTAATGAAAACATTGTTGGGGTAAAACCTAAAGGGAAAGACCTAGCACCAAATCCAATTTGCCATCTGATCTAACTTCTGGAGGCAGTCAAAATGATCCTTAGAATTCTTCCCTACCTTATTCCTGTGCTGAGATACAGGCTGCTCCAACCTGCTGTAAAATGCTTGATTTCGAGAGTGAGCGAAACTAATGAAAACATTGTTGGGGTAAAACCTAAAGGGAAAGACCTAGCACCAAATCCAATTTGCCATCTGATCTAACTTCTGGAGGCAGTCAAAATGATCCTTAGAATTCTTCCCTACCTTATTCCTGTGCTGAGATACAGGCTGCTCCAACCTGCTGTAAAATGCTTGATTTCGAGAGTGAGCGAAACTAATGAAAACATTGTTGGGGTAAAACCTAAAGGGAAAGACCTAGCACCAAATCCAATTTGCCATCTGATCTAACTTCTGGAGGCAGTCAAAATGATCCTTAGAATTCTTCCCTACCTTATTCCTGTGCTGAGATACAGGCTGCTCCAACCTGCTGTAAAATGCTTGATTTCGAGAGTGAGCGAAACTAATGAAAACATTGTTGGGGTAAAACCTAAAGGGAAAGACCTAGCACCAAATTGCATTGGCCATCTGATCTAACTTCTGGAGGCAGTCAAAATGATCCTTAGAATTCTTCCCTACCTTATTCCTGTGCTGAGATACAGGCTGCTCCAACCTGCTGTAAAATGCTTGATTTCGAGAGTGAGCGAAACTAATGAAAACATTGTTGGGGTAAAACCTAAAGGGAAAGACCTAGCACCAAATCCAATTTGCCATCTGATCTAACTTCTGGAGGCAGTCAAAATGATCCTTAGAATTCTTCCCTACCTTATTCCT
This sequence comes from Melanerpes formicivorus, assembly GCF_026170545.1. Classification (NCBI taxonomy): domain Eukaryota; kingdom Metazoa; phylum Chordata; class Aves; order Piciformes; family Picidae; genus Melanerpes; species Melanerpes formicivorus. The sequence continues at coordinate 22,269 of NW_027143099.1, forward strand.
GTGCTGAGATACAGGCTGCTCCAACCTGCTGTAAAATGCTTGATTTCGAGAGTGAGCGAAACTAATGAAAACATTGTTGGGGTAAAACCTAAAGGGAAAGACCTAGCACCAAATGCAATTTGCCATCTGATCTAACTTCTGGAGGCAGTCAAAATGATCCTTAGAATTCTTCCCTACCTTATTCCTGTGCTGAGATACAGGCTGCTCCAACCTGCTGTAAAATGCTTGATTTCGAGAGTGAGCGAAACTAATGAAAACATTGTTGGGGTAAAACCTAAAGGGAAAGGCCTAGCACCAAATCCAATTTGCCATCTGATCTAACTTCTGGAGGCAGTCAAAATGATCCTTAGAATTCTTCCCTACCTTATTCCTGTGCTGAGATACAGGCTGCTCCAACCTGCTGTAAAATGCTTGATTTCGAGAGTGAGCGAAACTAATGAAAACATTGTTGGGGTAAAACCTAAAGGGAAAGGCCTAGCACCAAATCCAATTTGCCATCTGATCTAACTTCTGGAGGCAGTCAAAATGAGTATTTGAATTCTTCCCTACCTTATTCCTGTGCTGAGATACAGGCTGCTCCAACCTGCTGTAAAATGCTTGATTTCGAGAGTGAGCGAAACTAATGAAAACATTGTTGGGGTAAAACCTAAAGGGAAAGGCCTAGCACCAAATTGCATTGGCCATCTGATCTAACTTCTGGAGGCAGTCAAAATGAGTATTTGAATTCTTCCCTACCTTATTACTGTGCTGAGATACAGGCTGCTCCAACCTGCTGTAAAATGCTTGATTTCGAGAGTGAGCGAAACTAATGAAAACTTTGTTGGGGTAAAACCTAAAGGGAAAGGCCTAGCACCAAATTGCATTGGCCATCTGATCTAACTTCTGGAGGCAGTCAAAATGATCCCTAGAATTCTTCCCTACCTTATTCCTGTGCTGAGATACAGGCTGCTCCAACCTGCCTTAAAATGCTTGATTTCGAGAGTGAGCGAAACTAATGAAAACATTGTTGGGGTAAAACCTAAAGGGAAAGACCTAGCACCAAATCCAATTTGCCATCTGATCTAACTTCTGGAGGCAGTCAAAATGATCCTTAGAATTCTTCCCTACCTTATTCCTGTGCTGAGATACAGGCTGCTCCAACCTGCTGTAAAATGCTTGATTTCGAGAGTGAGCGAAACTAATGAAAACATTGTTGGGGTAAAACCTAAAGGGAAAGGCCTAGCACCAAATCCAATTTGCCATCTGATCTAACTTCTGGAGGCAGTCAAAATGATCCTTAGAATTCTTCCCTACCTTATTCCTGTGCTGAGATACAGGCTGCTCCAACCTGCTGTAAAATGCTTGATTTCGAGAGTGAGCGAAACTAATGAAAACATTGTTGGGGTAAAACCTAAAGGGAAAGGCCTAGCACCAAATCCAATTTGCCATCTGATCTAACTTCTGGAGGCAGTCAAAATGAGTATTTGAATTCTTCCCTACCTTATTCCTGTGCTGAGATACAGGCTGCTCCAACCTGCTGTAAAATGCTTGATTTCGAGAGTGAGCGAAACTAATGAAAACATTGTTGGGGTAAAACCTAAAGGGAAAGGCCTAGCACCAAATTGCATTGGCCATCTGATCTAACTTCTGGAGGCAGTCAAAATGAGTATTTGAATTCTTCCCTACCTTATTACTGTGCTGAGATACAGGCTGCTCCAACCTGCTGTAAAATGCTTGATTTCGAGAGTGAGCGAAACTAATGAAAACATTGTTGGGGTAAAACCTAAAGGGAAAGGCCTAGCACCAAATTGCATTGGCCATCTGATCTAACTTCTGGAGGCAGTCAAAATGATCCCTAGAATTCTTCCCTACCTTATTCCTGTGCTGAGATACAGGCTGCTCCAACCTGCCTTAAAATGCTTGATTTCGAGAGTGAGCGAAACTAATGAAAACATTGTTGGGGTAAAACCTAAAGGGAAAGACCTAGCACCAAATCCAATTTGCCATCTGATCTAACTTCTGGAGGCAGTCAAAATGATCCTTAGAATTCTTCCCTACCTTATTCCTGTGCTGAGATACAGGCTGCTCCAACCTGCTGTAAAATGCTTGATTTCGAGAGTGAGCGAAACTAATGAAAACATTGTTGGGGTAAAACCTAAAGGGAAAGACCTAGCACCAAATTCAATTGGCCATCTGATCTAACTTCTGGAGGCAGTCAAAATGATCCTTAGAATTCTTCCCTACCTTATTCCTGTGCTGAGATACAGGCTGCTCCAACCTGCTGTAAAATGCTTGATTTCGAGAGTGAGCGAAACTAATGAAAACATTGTTGGGGTAAAACCTAAAGGGAAAGACCTAGCACCAAATCCAATTTGCCATCTGATCTAACTTCTGGAGGCAGTCAAAATGATCCTTAGAATTCTTCCCTACCTTATTCCTGTGCTGAGATACAGGCTGCTCCAACCTGCTGTAAAATGCTTGATTTCGAGAGTGAGCGAAACTAATGAAAACATTGTTGGGGTAAAACCTAAAGGGAAAGACCTAGCACCAAATCCAATTTGCCATCTGATCTAACTTCTGGAGGCAGTCAAAATGATCCTTAGAATTCTTCCCTACCTTATTCCTGTGCTGAGATACAGGCTGCTCCAACCTGCTGTAAAATGCTTGATTTCGAGAGTGAGCGAAACTAATGAAAACATTGTTGGGGTAAAACCTAAAGGGAAAGACCTAGCACCAAATCCAATTTGCCATCTGATCTAACTTCTGGAGGCAGTCAAAATGAGCCTTAGAATTCTTCCCTACCTTATTCCTGTGCTGAGATACAGGCTGCTCCAACCTGCTGTAAAATGCTTGATTTCGAGAGTGAGCGAAACTAATGAAAACATTGTTGGGGTAAAACCTAAAGGAAAAGACCTAGCACCAAATTCCATTGGCCATCTGATCTAACTTCTGGAGGCAGTCAAAATGAGTATTTGAATTCTTCCCTACCTTATTCCTGTGCTGAGATACAGGCTGCTCCAACCTGCTGTAAAATGCTTGATTTCGAGAGTGAGCGAAACTAATGAAAACATTGTTGGGGTAAAACCTAAAGGGAAAGACCTAGCACCAAATTCAATTGGCCATCTGATCTAACTTCTGGAGGCAGTCAAAATGAGTATTTGAATTCTTCCCTACCTTATTCCTGTGCTGAGATACAGGCTGCTCCAACCTGCTGTAAAATGCTTGATTTCGAGAGTGAGCGAAACTAATGAAAACATTGTTGGGGTAAAACCTAAAGGGAAAGGCCTAGCACCAAATCCAATTTGCCATCTGATCTAACTTCTGGAGGCAGTCAAAATGAGTATTTGAATTCTTCCCTACCTTATTCCTGTGCTGAGATACAGGCTGCTCCAACCTGCTGTAAAATGCTTGATTTCGAGAGTGAGCGAAACTAATGAAAACATTGTTGGGGTAAAACCTAAAGGGAAAGGCCTAGCACCAAATTGCATTGGCCATCTGATCTAACTTCTGGAGGCAGTCAAAATGAGTATTTGAATTCTTCCCTACCTTATTTCTGTGCTGAGATACAGGCTGCTCCAACCTGCTGTAAAATGCTTGATTTCGAGAGTGAGCGAAACTAATGAAAACATTGTTGGGGTAAAACCTAAAGGGAAAGGCCTAGCACCAAATCCAATTTGCCATCTGATCTAACTTCTGGAGGCAGTCAAAATGAGTATTTGAATTCTTCCCTACCTTATTCCTGTGCTGAGATACAGGCTGCTCCAACCTGCTGTAAAATGCTTGATTTCGAGAGTGAGCGAAACTAATGAAAACATTGTTGGGGTAAAACCTAAAGGGAAAGGCCTAGCACCAAATTGCATTGGCCATCTGATCTAACTTCTGGAGGCAGTCAAAATGAGTATTTGAATTCTTCCCTACCTTATTCCTGTGCTGAGATACAGGCTGCTCCAACCTGCTGTAAAATGCTTGATTTCGAGAGTGAGCGAAACTAATGAAAACATTGTTGGGGTAAAACCTAAAGGGAAAGGCCTAGCACCAAATTGCATTGGCCATCTGATCTAACTTCTGGAGGCAGTCAAAATGATCCCTAGAATTCTTCCCTACCTTATTCCTGTGCTGAGATACAGGCTGCTCCAACCTGCTGTAAAATGCTTGATTTCGAGAGTGAGCGAAACTAATGAAAACATTGTTGGGGTAAAACCTAAAGGAAAAGACCTAGCACCAAATTCCATTGGCCATCTGATCTAACTTCTGGAGGCAGTCAAAATGAGTATTTGAATTCTTCCCTACCTTATTCCTGTGCTGAGATACAGGCTGCTCCAACCTGCTGTAAAATGCTTGATTTCGAGAGTGAGCGAAACTAATGAAAACATTGTTGGGGTAAAACCTAAAGGGAAAGACCTAGCACCAAATCCAATTTGCCATCTGATCTAACTTCTGGAGGCAGTCAAAATGATCCTTAGAATTCTTCCCTACCTTATTCCTGTGCTGAGATACAGGCTGCTCCAACCTGCTGTAAAATGCTTGATTTCGAGAGTGAGCGAAACTAATGAAAACATTGTTGGGGTAAAACCTAAAGGGAAAGACCTAGCACCAAATTCAATTGGCCATCTGATCTAACTTCTGGAGGCAGTCAAAATGAGTATTTGAATTCTTCCCTACCTTATTCCTGTGCTGAGATACAGGCTGCTCCAACCTGCTGTAAAATGCTTGATTTCGAGAGTGAGCGAAACTAATGAAAACATTGTTGGGGTAAAACCTAAAGGGAAAGACCTAGCACCAAATCCAATTTGCCATCTGATCTAACTTCTGGAGGCAGTCAAAATGATCCTTAGAATTCTTCCCTACCTTATTCCTGTGCTGAGATACAGGCTGCTCCAACCTGCTGTAAAATGCTTGATTTCGAGAGTGAGCGAAACTAATGAAAACATTGTTGGGGTAAAACCTAAAGGGAAAGACCTAGCACCAAATCCAATTTGCCATCTGATCTAACTTCTGGAGGCAGTCAAAATGATCCTTAGAATTCTTCCCTACCTTATTCCTGTGCTGAGATACAGGCTGCTCCAACCTGCTGTAAAATGCTTGATTTCGAGAGTGAGCGAAACTAATGAAAACATTGTTGGGGTAAAACCTAAAGGAAAAGACCTAGCACCAAATTCCATTGGCCATCTGATCTAACTTCTGGAGGCAGTCAAAATGAGTATTTGAATTCTTCCCTACCTTATTCCTGTGCTGAGATACAGGCTGCTCCAACCTGCTGTAAAATGCTTGATTTCGAGAGTGAGCGAAACTAATGAAAACATTGTTGGGGTAAAACCTAAAGGGAAAGACCTAGCACCAAATCCAATTTGCCATCTGATCTAACTTCTGGAGGCAGTCAAAATGATCCTTAGAATTCTTCCCTACCTTATTCCTGTGCTGAGATACAGGCTGCTCCAACCTGCTGTAAAATGCTTGATTTCGAGAGTGAGCGAAACTAATGAAAACATTGTTGGGGTAAAACCTAAAGGGAAAGACCTAGCACCAAATCCAATTTGCCATCTGATCTAACTTCTGGAGGCAGTCAAAATGATCCTTAGAATTCTTCCCTACCTTATTCCTGTGCTGAGATACAGGCTGCTCCAACCTGCTGTAAAATGCTTGATTTCGAGAGTGAGCGAAACTAATGAAAACATTGTTGGGGTAAAACCTAAAGGGAAAGACCTAGCACCAAATTCCATTGGCCATCTGATCTAACTTCTGGAGGCAGTCAAAATGAGTATTTGAATTCTTCCCTACCTTATTCCTGTGCTGAGATACAGGCTGCTCCAACCTGCTGTAAAATGCTTGATTTCGAGAGTGAGCGAAACTAATGAAAACATTGTTGGGGTAAAACCTAAAGGGAAAGACCTAGCACCAAATTCAATTGGCCATCTGATCTAACTTCTGGAGGCAGTCAAAATGAGTATTTGAATTCTTCCCTACCTTATTCCTGTGCTGAGATACAGGCTGCTCCAACCTGCTGTAAAATGCTTGATTTCGAGAGTGAGCGAAACTAATGAAAACATTGTTGGGGTAAAACCTAAAGGGAAAGGCCTAGCACCAAATCCAATTTGCCATCTGATCTAACTTCTGGAGGCAGTCAAAATGAGTATTTGAATTCTTCCCTACCTTATTCCTGTGCTGAGATACAGGCTGCTCCAACCTGCTGTAAAATGCTTGATTTCGAGAGTGAGCGAAACTAATGAAAACATTGTTGGGGTAAAACCTAAAGGGAAAGACCTAGCACCAAATCCAATTTGCCATCTGATCTAACTTCTGGAGGCAGTCAAAATGATCCTTAGAATTCTTCCCTACCTTATTCCTGTGCTGAGATACAGGCTGCTCCAACCTGCTGTAAAATGCTTGATTTCGAGAGTGAGCGAAACTAATGAAAACATTGTTGGGGTAAAACCTAAAGGGAAAGACCTAGCACCAAATCCAATTTGCCATCTGATCTAACTTCTGGAGGCAGTCAAAATGATCCTTAGAATTCTTCCCTACCTTATTCCTGTGCTGAGATACAGGCTGCTCCAACCTGCTGTAAAATGCTTGATTTCGAGAGTGAGCGAAACTAATGAAAACATTGTTGGGGTAAAACCTAAAGGAAAAGACCTAGCACCAAATTCCCTTGGCCATCTGATCTAACTTCTGGAGGCAGTCAAAATGAGTATTTGAATTCTTCCCTACCTTATTCCTGTGCTGAGATACAGGCTGCTCCAACCTGCTGTAAAATGCTTGATTTCGAGAGTGAGCGAAACTAATGAAAACATTGTTGGGGTAAAACCTAAAGGGAAAGACCTAGCACCAAATCCAATTTGCCATCTGATCTAACTTCTGGAGGCAGTCAAAATGATCCTTAGAATTCTTCCCTACCTTATTCCTGTGCTGAGATACAGGCTGCTCCAACCTGCTGTAAAATGCTTGATTTCGAGAGTGAGCGAAACTAATGAAAACATTGTTGGGGTAAAACCTAAAGGAAAAGACCTAGCACCAAATTCCATTGGCCATCTGATCTAACTTCTGGAGGCAGTCAAAATGAGTATTTGAATTCTTCCCTACCTTATTCCTGTGCTGAGATACAGGCTGCTCCAACCTGCTGTAAAATGCTTGATTTCGAGAGTGAGCGAAACTAATGAAAACATTGTTGGGGTAAAACCTAAAGGGAAAGACCTAGCACCAAATTCAATTGGCCATCTGATCTAACTTCTGGAGGCAGTCAAAATGAGTATTTGAATTCTTCCCTACCTTATTCCTGTGCTGAGATACAGGCTGCTCCAACCTGCTGTAAAATGCTTGATTTCGAGAGTGAGCGAAACTAATGAAAACATTGTTGGGGTAAAACCTAAAGGGAAAGGCCTAGCACCAAATCCAATTTGCCATCTGATCTAACTTCTGGAGGCAGTCAAAATGAGTATTTGAATTCTTCCCTACCTTATTCCTGTGCTGAGATACAGGCTGCTCCAACCTGCTGTAAAATGCTTGATTTCGAGAGTGAGCGAAACTAATGAAAACATTGTTGGGGTAAAACCTAAAGGGAAAGGCCTAGCACCAAATTGCATTGGCCATCTGATCTAACTTCTGGAGGCAGTCAAAATGAGTATTTGAATTCTTCCCTACCTTATTCCTGTGCTGAGATACAGGCTGCTCCAACCTGCTGTAAAATGCTTGATTTCGAGAGTGAGCGAAACTAATGAAAACATTGTTGGGGTAAAACCTAAAGGGAAAGACCTAGCACCAAATCCAATTTGCCATCTGATCTAACTTCTGGAGGCAGTCAAAATGATCCTTAGAATTCTTCCCTACCTTATTCCTGTGCTGAGATACAGGCTGCTCCAACCTGCTGTAAAATGCTTGATTTCGAGAGTGAGCGAAACTAATGAAAACATTGTTGGGGTAAAACCTAAAGGAAAAGACCTAGCACCAAATTCCATTGGCCATCTGATCTAACTTCTGGAGGCAGTCAAAATGAGTATTTGAATTCTTCCCTACCTTATTCCTGTGCTGAGATACAGGCTGCTCCAACCTGCTGTAAAATGCTTGATTTCGAGAGTGAGCGAAACTAATGAAAACATTGTTGGGGTAAAACCTAAAGGGAAAGACCTAGCACCAAATCCAATTTGCCATCTGATCTAACTTCTGGAGGCAGTCAAAATGATCCTTAGAATTCTTCCCTACCTTATTCCTGTGCTGAGATACAGGCTGCTCCAACCTGCTGTAAAATGCTTGATTTCGAGAGTGAGCGAAACTAATGAAAACATTGTTGGGGTAAAACCTAAAGGGAAAGACCTAGCACCAAATCCAATTTGCCATCTGATCTAACTTCTGGAGGCAGTCAAAATGATCCTTAGAATTCTTCCCTACCTTATTCCTGTGCTGAGATACAGGCTGCTCCAACCTGCTGTAAAAATGCTTGATTTCGAGAGTGAGCGAAACTAATGAAAACATTGTTGGGGTAAAACCTAAAGGGAAAGACCTAGCACCAAATCCAATTTGCCATCTGATCTAACTTCTGGAGGCAGTCAAAATGATCCTTAGAATTCTTCCCTACCTTATTCCTGTGCTGAGATACAGGCTGCTCCAACCTGCTGTAAAATGCTTGATTTCGAGAGTGAGCGAAACTAATGAAAACATTGTTGGGGTAAAACCTAAAGGCAAAGACCTAGCACCAAATCCAATTTGCCATCTGATCTAACTTCTGGAGGCAGTCAAAATGATCCTTAGAATTCTTCCCTACCTTATTCCTGTGCTGAGATACAGGCTGCTCCAACCTGCTGTAAAATGCTTGATTTCGAGAGTGAGCGAAACTAATGAAAACATTGTAGGGGTAAAACCTAAAGGGAAAGACCTAGCACCAAATTGCATTGGCCATCTGATCTAACTTCTGGAGGCAGTCAAAATGAGTATTTGAATTCTTCCCTACCTTATTCCTGTGCTGAGATACAGGCTGCTCCAACCTGCTGTAAAATGCTTGATTTCGAGAGTGAGCGAAACTAATGAAAACATTGTTGGGGTAAAACCTAAAGGGAAAGACCTAGCACCAAATTCAATTGGCCATCTGATCTAACTTCTGGAGGCAGTCAAAATGAGTATTTGAATTCTTCCCTACCTTATTCCTGTGCTGAGATACAGGCTGCTCCAACCTGCTGTAAAATGCTTGATTTCGAGAGTGAGCGAAACTAATGAAAACATTGTTGGGGTAAAACCTAAAGGGAAAGACCTAGCACCAAATCCAATTTGCCATCTGATCTAACTTCTGGAGGCAGTCAAAATGATCCTTAGAATTCTTCCCTACCTTATTCCTGTGCTGAGATACAGGCTGCTCCAACCTGCTGTAAAATGCTTGATTTCGAGAGTGAGCGAAACTAATGAAAACATTGTTGGGGTAAAACCTAAAGGGAAAGACCTAGCACCAAATTCCATTGGCCATCTGATCTAACTTCTGGAGGCAGTCAAAATGAGTATTTGAATTCTTCCCTACCTTATTCCTGTGCTGAGATACAGGCTGCTCCAACCTGCTGTAAAATGCTTGATTTCGAGAGTGAGCGAAACTAATGAAAACATTGTTGGGGTAAAACCTAAAGGGAAAGACCTAGCACCAAATCCAATTTGCCATCTGATCTAACTTCTGGAGGCAGTCAAAATGATCCTTAGAATTCTTCCCTACCTTATTCCTGTGCTGAGATACAGGCTGCTCCAACCTGCTGTAAAATGCTTGATTTCGAGAGTGAGCGAAACTAATGAAAACATTGTTGGGGTAAAACCTAAAGGGAAAGACCTAGCACCAAATCCAATTTGCCATCTGATCTAACTTCTGGAGGCAGTCAAAATGATCCTTAGAATTCTTCCCTACCTTATTCCTGTGCTGAGATACAGGCTGCTCCAACCTGCTGTAAAATGCTTGATTTCGAGAGTGAGCGAAACTAATGAAAACATTGTTGGGGTAAAACCTAAAGGGAAAGACCTAGCACCAAATCCAATTTGCCATCTGATCTAACTTCTGGAGGCAGTCAAAATGATCCTTAGAATTCTTCCCTACCTTATTCCTGTGCTGAGATACAGGCTGCTCCAACCTGCTGTAAAATGCTTGATTTCGAGAGTGAGCGAAACTAATGAAAACATTGTTGGGGTAAAACCTAAAGGCAAAGACCTAGCACCAAATCCAATTTGCCATCTGATCTAACTTCTGGAGGCAGTCAAAATGATCCTTAGAATTCTTCCCTACCTTATTCCTGTGCTGAGATACAGGCTGCTCCAACCTGCTGTAAAATGCTTGATTTCGAGAGTGAGCGAAACTAATGAAAACATTGTTGGGGTAAAACCTAAAGGAAAAGACCTAGCACCAAATTCCATTGGCCATCTGATCTAACTTCTGGAGGCAGTCAAAATGAGTATTTGAATTCTTCCCTACCTTATTCCTGTGCTGAGATACAGGCTGCTCCAACCTGCTGTAAAATGCTTGATTTCGAGAGTGAGCGAAACTAATGAAAACATTGTTGGGGTAAAACCTAAAGGGAAAGACCTAGCACCAAATTCAATTGGCCATCTGATCTAACTTCTGGAGGCAGTCAAAATGAGTATTTGAATTCTTCCCTACCTTATTCCTGTGCTGAGATACAGGCTGCTCCAACCTGCTGTAAAATGCTTGATTTCGAGAGTGAGCGAAACTAATGAAAACATTGTTGGGGTAAAACCTAAAGGGAAAGACCTAGCACCAAATCCAATTTGCCATCTGATCTAACTTCTGGAGGCAGTCAAAATGATCCTTAGAATTCTTCCCTACCTTATTCCTGTGCTGAGATACAGGCTGCTCCAACCTGCTGTAAAATGCTTGATTTCGAGAGTGAGCGAAACTAATGAAAACATTGTTGGGGTAAAACCTAAAGGGAAAGACCTAGCACCAAATCCAATTTGCCATCTGATCTAACTTCTGGAGGCAGTCAAAATGATCCTTAGAATTCTTCCCTACCTTATTCCTGTGCTGAGATACAGGCTGCTCCAACCTGCTGTAAAATGCTTGATTTCGAGAGTGAGCGAAACTAATGAAAACATTGATGGGGTAAAACCTAAAGGAAAATACCTAGCACCAAATTCCATTGGCCATCTGATCTAACTTCTGGAGGCAGTCAAAATGAGTATTTGAATTCTTCCCTACCTTATTCCTGTGCTGAGATACAGGCTGCTCCAACCTGCTGTAAAATGCTTGATTTCGAGAGTGAGCGAAACTAATGAAAACATTGTTGGGGTAAAACCTAAAGGGAAAGACCTAGCACCAAATTCAATTGGCCATCTGATCTAACTTCTGGAGGCAGTCAAAATGAGTATTTGAATTCTTCCCTACCTTATTCCTGTGCTGAGATACAGGCTGCTCCAACCTGCTGTAAAATGCTTGATTTCGAGAGTGAGCGAAACTAATGAAAACATTGTTGGGGTAAAACCTAAAGGGAAAGGCCTAGCACCAAATCCAATTTGCCATCTGATCTAACTTCTGGAGGCAGTCAAAATGAGTATTTGAATTCTTCCCTACCTTATTCCTGTGCTGAGATACAGGCTGCTCCAACCTGCTGTAAAATGCTTGATTTCGAGAGTGAGCGAAACTAATGAAAACATTGTTGGGGTAAAACCTAAAGGGAAAGGCCTAGCACCAAATTGCATTGGCCATCTGATCTAACTTCTGGAGGCAGTCAAAATGAGTATTTGAATTCTTCCCTACCTTATTCCTGTGCTGAGATACAGGCTGCTCCAACCTGCTGTAAAATGCTTGATTTCGAGAGTGAGCGAAACTAATGAAAACATTGTTGGGGTAAAACCTAAAGGGAAAGGCCTAGCACCAAATTGCATTGGCCATCTGATCTAACTTCTGGAGGCAGTCAAAATGATCCCTAGAATTCTTCCCTACCTTATTCCTGTGCTGAGATACAGGCTGCTCCAACCTGCTGTAAAATGCTTGATTTCGAGAGTGAGCGAAACTAATGAAAACATTGTTGGGGTAAAACCTAAAGGGAAAGACCTAGCACCAAATCCAATTTGCCATCTGATCTATCTTCTGGAGGCAGTCAAAATGATCCTTAGAATTCTTCCCTACCTTATTCCTGTGCTGAGATACAGGCTGCTCCAACCTGCTGTAAAATGCTTGATTTCGAGAGTGAGCGAAACTAATGAAAACATTGTTGGGGTAAAACCTAAAGGAAAAGACCTAGCACCAAATTCCATTGGCCATCTGATCTAACTTCTGGAGGCAGTCAAAATGAGTATTTGAATTCTTCCCTACCTTATTCCTGTGCTGAGATACAGGCTGCTCCAACCTGCTGTAAAATGCTTGATTTCGAGAGTGAGCGAAACTAATGAAAACATTGTTGGGGTAAAACCTAAAGGGAAAGACCTAGCACCAAATCCAATTTGCCATCTGATCTAACTTCTGGAGGCAGTCAAAATGATCCTTAGAATTCTTCCCTACCTTATTCCTGTGCTGAGATACAGGCTGCTCCAACCTGCTGTAAAATGCTTGATTTCGAGAGTGAGCGAAACTAATGAAAACATTGTTGGGGTAAAACCTAAAGGGAAAGACCTAGCACCAAATCCAATTTGCCATCTGATCTAACTTCTGGAGGCAGTCAAAATGATCCTTAGAATTCTTCCCTACCTTATTCCTGTGCTGAGATACAGGCTGCTCCAACCTGCTGTAAAATGCTTGATTTCGAGAGTGAGCGAAACTAATGAAAACATTGTTGGGGTAAAACCTAAAGGAAAAGACCTAGCACCAAATTCCATTGGCCATCTGATCTAACTTCTGGAGGCAGTCAAAATGAGTATTTGAATTCTTCCCTACCTTATTCCTGTGCTGAGATACAGGCTGCTCCAACCTGCTGTAAAATGCTTGATTTCGAGAGTGAGCGAAACTAATGAAAACATTGTTGGGGTAAAACCTAAAGGGAAAGACCTAGCACCAAATTCAATTGGCCATCTGATCTAACTTCTGGAGGCAGTCAAAATGAGTATTTGAATTCTTCCCTACCTTATTCCTGTGCTGAGATACAGGCTGCTCCAACCTGCTGTAAAATGCTTGATTTCGAGAGTGAGCGAAACTAATGAAAACATTGTTGGGGTAAAACCTAAAGGGAAAGACCTAGCACCAAATCCAATTTGCCATCTGATCTAACTTCTGGAGGCAGTCAAAATGATCCTTAGAATTCTTCCCTACCTTATTCCTGTGCTGAGATACAGGCTGCTCCAACCTGCTGTAAAATGCTTGATTTCGAGAGTGAGCGAAACTAATGAAAACATTGTTGGGGTAAAACCTAAAGGAAAAGACCTAGCACCAAATTCCATTGGCCATCTGATCTAACTTCTGGAGGCAGTCAAAATGATCCTTAGAATTCTTCCCTACCTTATTCCTGTGCTGAGATACAGGCTGCTCCAACCTGCTGTAAAATGCTTGATTTCGAGAGTGAGCGAAACTAATGAAAACATTGTTGGGGTAAAACCTAAAGGGAAAGACCTAGCACCAAATTCAATTGGCCATCTGATCTAACTTCTGGAGGCAGTCAAAATGAGTATTTGAATTCTTCCCTACCTTATTCCTGTGCTGAGATACAGGCTGCTCCAACCTGCTGTAAAATGCTTGATTTCGAGAGTGAGCGAAACTAATGAAAACATTGTTGGGGTAAAACCTAAAGGGAAAGACCTAGCACCAAATCCAATTTGCCATCTGATCTAACTTCTGGAGGCAGTCAAAATGATCCTTAGAATTCTTCCCTACCTTATTCCTGTGCTGAGATACAGGCTGCTCCAACCTGCTGTAAAATGCTTGATTTCGAGAGTGAGCGAAACTAATGAAAACATTGTTGGGGTAAAACCTAAAGGGAAAGACCTAGCACCAAATCCAATTTGCCATCTGATCTAACTTCTGGAGGCAGTCAAAATGATCCTTAGAATTCTTCCCTACCTTATTCCTGTGCTGAGATACAGGCTGCTCCAACCTGCTGTAAAATGCTTGATTTCGAGAGTGAGCGAAACTAATGAAAACATTGTTGGGGTAAAACCTAAAGGGAAAGACCTAGGACCAAATCCAATTTGCCATCTGATCTAACTTCTGGAGGCAGTCAAAATGAGTATTTGAATTCTTCCCTACCTTATTCCTGTGCTGAGATACAGGCTGCTCCAACCTGCTGTAAAATGCTTGATTTCGAGAGTGAGCGAAACTAATGAAAACATTGTTGGGGTAAAACCTAAAGGGAAAGACCTAGCACCAAATCCAATTTGCCATCTGATCTAACTTCTGGAGGCAGTCAAAATGAGTATTTGAATTCTTCCCTACCTTATTCCTGTGCTGAGATACAGGCTGCTCCAACCTGCTGTAAAATGCTTGATTTTGAGAGTGAGCGAAACTAATGAAAACATTGTTGGGGTAAAACCTAAAGGGAAAGACCTAGCACCAAATTCAATTGGCCATCTGATCTAACTTCTGGAGGCAGTCAAAATGAGTATTTGAATTCTTCCCTACCTTATTCCTGTGCTGAGATACAGGCTGCTCCAACCTGCTGTAAAATGCTTGATTTCGAGAGTGAGCGAAACTAATGAAAACATTGTTGGGGTAAAACCTAAAGGGAAAGACCTAGCACCAAATCCAATTTGCCATCTGATCTAACTTCTGGAGGCAGTCAAAATGATCCTTAGAATTCTTCCCTACCTTATTCCTGTGCTGAGATACAGGCTGCTCCAACCTGCTGTAAAATGCTTGATTTCGAGAGTGAGCGAAACTAATGAAAACATTGTTGGGGTAAAACCTAAAGGGAAAGACCTAGCACCAAATCCAATTTGCCATCTGATCTAACTTCTGGAGGCAGTCAAAATGATCCTTAGAATTCTTCCCTACCTTATTCCTGTGCTGAGATACAGGCTGCTCCAACCTGCTGTAAAATGCTTGATTTCGAGAGTGAGCGAAACTAATGAAAACATTGTTGGGGTAAAACCTAAAGGGAAAGACCTAGCACCAAATCCAATTTGCCATCTGATCTAACTTCTGGAGGCAGTCAAAATGATCCTTAGAATTCTTCCCTACCTTATTCCTGTGCTGAGATACAGGCTGCTCCAACCTGCTGTAAAATGCTTGATTTCGAGAGTGAGCGAAACTAATGAAAACATTGTTGGGGTAAAACCTAAAGGGAAAGACCTAGCACCAAATCCAATTTGCCATCTGATCTAACTTCTGGAGGCAGTCAAAATGAGTATTTGAATTCTTCCCTACCTTATTCCTGTGCTGAGATACAGGCTGCTCCAACCTGCTGTAAAATGCTTGATTTCGAGAGTGAGCGAAACTAATGAAAACATTGTTGGGGTAAAACCTAAAGGGAAAGGCCTAGCACCAAATCCAATTTGCCATCTGATCTAACTTCTGGAGGCAGTCAAAATGAGTATTTGAATTCTTCCCTACCTTATTCCTGTGCTGAGATACAGGCTGCTCCAACCTGCTGTAAAATGCTTGATTTCGAGAGTGAGCGAAACTAATGAAAACATTGTTGGGGTAAAACCTAAAGGGAAAGGCCTAGCACCAAATCCAATTTGCCATCTGATCTAACTTCTGGAGGCAGTCAAAATGAGTATTTGAATTCTTCCCTACCTTATTCCTGTGCTGAGATACAGGCTGCTCCAACCTGCTGTAAAATGCTTGATTTCGAGAGTGAGCGAAACTAATGAAAACATTGTTGGGGTAAAACCTAAAGGGAAAGGCCTAGCACCAAATTGCATTGGCCATCTGATCTAACTTCTGGAGGCAGTCAAAATGAGTATTTGAATTCTTCCCTACCTTATTCCTGTGCTGAGATACAGGCTGCTCCAACCTGCTGTAAAATGCTTGATTTCGAGAGTGAGCGAAACTAATGAAAACATTGTTGGGGTAAAACCTAAAGGGAAAGACCTAGCACCAAATCCAATTTGCCATCTGATCTAACTTCTGGAGGCAGTCAAAATGATCCTTAGAATTCTTCCCTACCTTATTCCTGTGCTGAGATACAGGCTGCTCCAACCTGCTGTAAAATGCTTGATTTCGAGAGTGAGCGAAACTAATGAAAACATTGTTGGGGTAAAACCTAAAGGGAAAGACCTAGCACCAAATCCAATTTGCCATCTGATCTAACTTCTGGAGGCAGTCAAAATGAGTATTTGAATTCTTCCCTACCTTATTCCTGTGCTGAGATACAGGCTGCTCCAACCTGCTGTAAAATGCTTGATTTCGAGAGTGAGCGAAACTAATGAAAACATTGTTGGGGTAAAACCTAAAGGGAAAGACCTAGCACCAAATCCAATTTGCCATCTGATCTAACTTCTGGAGGCAGTCAAAATGAGTATTTGAATTCTTCCCTACCTTATTCCTGTGCTGAGATACAGGCTGCTCCAACCTGCTGTAAAATGCTTGATTTCGAGAGTGAGCGAAACTAATGAAAACATTGTTGGGGTAAAACCTAAAGGGAAAGACCTAGCACCAAATCCAATTTGCCATCTGATCTAACTTCTGGAGGCAGTCAAAATGAGTATTTGAATTCTTCCCTACCTTATTCCTGTGCTGAGATACAGGCTGCTCCAACCTGCTGTAAAATGCTTGATTTCGAGAGTGAGCGAAACTAATGAAAACATTGTTGGGGTAAAACCTAAAGGGAAAGGCCTAGCACCAAATTGCATTGGCCATCTGATCTAACTTCTGGAGGCAGTCAAAATGATCCTTAGAATTCTTCCCTACCTTATTCCTGTGCTGAGATACAGGCTGCTCCAACCTGCTGTAAAATGCTTGATTTCGAGAGTGAGCGAAACTAATGAAAACATTGTTGGGGTAAAACCTAAAGGGAAAGACCTAGCACCAAATCCAATTTGCCATCTGATCTAACTTCTGGAGGCAGTCAAAATGATCCTTAGAATTCTTCCCTACCTTATTCCTGTGCTGAGATACAGGCTGCTCCAACCTGCTGTAAAATGCTTGATTTCGAGAGTGAGCGAAACTAATGAAAACATTGTTGGGGTAAAACCTAAAGGGAAAGACCTAGCACCAAATCCAATTGGCCATCTGATCTAACTTCTGGAGGCAGTCAAAATGATCCTTAGAATTCTTCCCTACCTTATTCCTGTGCTGAGATACAGGCTGCTCCAACCTGCTGTAAAATGCTTGATTTCGAGAGTGAGCGAAACTAATGAAAACATTGTTGGGGTAAAACCTAAAGGGAAAGACCTAGCACCAAATCCAATTTGCCATCTGATCTAACTTCTGGAGGCAGTCAAAATGAGTATTTGAATTCTTCCCTACCTTATTCCTGTGCTGAGATACAGGCTGCTCCAACCTGCTGTAAAATGCTTGATTTCGAGAGTGAGCGAAACTAATGAAAACATTGTTGGGGTAAAACCTAAAGGGAAAGACCTAGCACCAAATCCAATTTGCCATCTGATCTAACTTCTGGAGGCAGTCAAAATGATCCTTAGAATTCTTCCCTACCTTATTCCTGTGCTGAGATACAGGCTGCTCCAACCTGCTGTAAAATGCTTGATTTCGAGAGTGAGCGAAACTAATGAAAACATTGCTGGGGTAAAACCTAAAGGGAAAGACCTAGCACCAAATCCAATTTGCCATCTGATCTAACTTCTGGAGGCAGTCAAAATGATCCTTAGAATTCTTCCCTACCTTATTCCTGTGCTGAGATACAGGCTGCTCCAACCTGCTGTAAAATGCTTGATTTCGAGAGTGAGCGAAACTAATGAAAACATTGTTGGGGTAAAACCTAAAGGGAAAGACCTAGCACCAAATCCAATTTGCCATCTGATCTAACTTCTGGAGGCAGTCAAAATGATCCTTAGAATTCTTCCCTACCTTATTCCTGTGCTGAGATACAGGCTGCTCCAACCTGCTGTAAAATGCTTGATTTCGAGAGTGAGCGAAACTAATGAAAACATTGTTGGGGTAAAACCTAAAGGGAAAGACCTAGCACCAAATCCAATTTGCCATCTGATCTAACTTCTGGAGGCAGTCAAAATGAGTATTTGAATTCTTCCCTACCTTATTCCTGTGCTGAGATACAGGCTGCTCCAACCTGCTGTAAAATGCTTGATTTCGAGAGTGAGCGAAACTAATGAAAACATTGTTGGGGTAAAACCTAAAGGGAAAGACCTAGCACCAAATCCAATTTGCCATCTGATCTAACTTCTGGAGGCAGTCAAAATGAGTATTTGAATTCTTCCCTACCTTATTCCTGTGCTGAGATACAGGCTGCTCCAACCTGCTGTAAAATGCTTGATTTCGAGAGTGAGCGAAACTAATGAAAACATTGTTGGGGTAAAACCTAAAGGGAAAGGCCTAGCACCAAATTGCATTGGCCATCTGATCTAACTTCTGGAGGCAGTCAAAATGAGTATTTGAATTCTTCCCTACCTTATTCCTGTGCTGAGATACAGGCTGCTCCAACCTGCTGTAAAATGCTTGATTTCGAGAGTGAGCGAAACTAATGAAAACATTGTTGGGGTAAAACCTAAAGGGAAAGGCCTAGCACCAAATTGCATTGGCCATCTGATCTAACTTCTGGAGGCAGTCAAAATGATCCCTAGAATTCTTCCCTACCTTATTCCTGTGCTGAGATACAGGCTGCTCCAACCTGCTGTAAAATGCTTGATTTCGAGAGTGAGCGAAACTAATGAAAACATTGTTGGGGTAAAACCTAAAGGGAAAGACCTAGCACCAAATCCAATTTGCCATCTGATCTAACTTCTGGAGGCAGTCAAAATGATCCTTAGAATTCTTCCCTACCTTATTCCTGTGCTGAGATACAGGCTGCTCCAACCTGCTGTAAAATGCTTGATTTCGAGAGTGAGCGAAACTAATGAAAACATTGTTGGGGTAAAACCTAAAGGGAAAGGCCTAGCACCAAATTCCATTGGCCATCTGATCTAACTTCTGGAGGCAGTCAAAATGAGTATTTGAATTCTTCCCTACCTTATTACTGTGCTGAGATACAGGCTGCTCCAACCTGCTGTAAAATGCTTGATTTCGAGAGTGAGCGAAACTAATGAAAACATTGTTGGGGTAAAACCTAAAGGGAAAGACCTAGCACCAAATCCAATTTGCCATCTGATCTAACTTCTGGAGGCAGTCAAAATGAGTATTTGAATTCTTCCCTACCTTATTACTGTGCTGAGATACAGGCTGCTCCAACCTGCTGTAAAATGCTTGATTTCGAGAGTGAGCGAAACTAATGAAAACATTGTTGGGGTAAAACCTAAAGGGAAAGGCCTAGCACCAAATTGCATTGGCCATCTGATCTAACTTCTGGAGGCAGTCAAAATGAGTATTTGAATTCTTCCCTCCCTTATTACTGTGCTGAGATACAGGCTGCTCCAACCTGCTGTAAAATGCTTGATTTCGAGAGTGAGCGAAACTAATGAAAACATTGTTGGGGTAAAACCTAAAGGGAAAGACCTAGCACCAAATCCAATTTGCCATCTGATCTAACTTCTGGAGGCAGTCAAAATGATCCTTAGAATTCTTCCCTACCTTATTCCTGTGCTGAGATACAGGCTGCTCCAACCTGCTGTAAAATGCTTGATTTCGAGAGTGAGCGAAACTAATGAAAACATTGTTGGGGTAAAACCTAAAGGGAAAGACCTAGCACCAAATCCAATTTGCCATCTGATCTAACTTCTGGAGGCAGTCAAAATGATCCTTAGAATTCTTCCCTACCTTATTCCTGTGCTGAGATACAGGCTGCTCCAATCTGCTGTAAAATGCTTGATTTCGAGAGTGAGCGAAACTAATGAAAACATTGTTGGGGTAAAACCTAAAGGGAAAGACCTAGCACCAAATCCAATTTGCCATCTGATCTAACTTCTGGAGGCAGTCAAAATGATCCTTAGAATTCTTCCCTACCTTATTCCTGTGCTGAGATACAGGCTGCTCCAACCTGCTGTAAAATGCTTGATTTCGAGAGTGAGCGAAACTAATGAAAACATTGTTGGGGTAAAACCCAAAGGGAAAGACATAGCACCAAATCCAATTTGCCATCTGATCTAACTTCTGGAGGCAGTCAAAATGAGTATTTGAATTCTTCCCTACCTTATTCCTGTGCTGAGATACAGGCTGCTCCAACCTGCTGTAAAATGCTTGATTTCGAGAGTGAGCGAAACTAATGAAAACATTGTTGGGGTAAAACCTAAAGGGAAAGACCTAGCACCAAATCCAATTTGCCATCTGATCTAACTTCTGGAGGCAGTCAAAATGAGTATTTGAATTCTTCCCTACCTTATTACTGTGCTGAGATACAGGCTGCTCCAACCTGATGTAAAATGCTTGATTTCGAGAGTGAGCGAAACTAATGAAAACATTGTTGGGGTAAAACCTAAAGGGAAAGGCCTAGCACCAAATTGCATTGGCCATCTGATCTAACTTCTGGAGGCAGTCAAAATGAGTATTTGAATTCTTCCCTACCTTATTCCTGTGCTGAGATACAGGCTGCTCCAACCTGCTGTAAAATGCTTGATTTCGAGAGTGAGCGAAACTAATGAAAACATTGTTGGGGTAAAACCTAAAGGGAAAGACCTAGCACCAAATCCAATTTGCCATCTGATCTAACTTCTGGAGGCAGTCAAAATGATCCTTAGAATTCTTCCCTACCTTATTTCTGTGCTGAGATACAGGCTGCTCCAACCTGCTGTAAAATGCTTGATTTCGAGAGTGAGCGAAACTAGTGAAAATATTGTTGGGGTAAAACCTAAAGGGAAAGACCTAGCACCAAATCCAATTTGCCATCTGATCTAACTTCTGGAGGCAGTCAAAATGAGTATTTGAATTCTTCCCTACCTTATTCCTGTGCTGAGATACAGGCTGCTCCAACCTGCTGTAAAATGCTTGATTTCGAGAGTGAGCGAAACTAATGAAAACATTGTTGGGGTAAAACCTAAAGGGAAAGACCTAGCACCAAATTCAATTGGCCATCTGATCTAACTTCTGGAGGCAGTCAAAATGAGTATTTGAATTCTTCCCTACCTTATTCCTGTGCTGAGATACAGGCTGCTCCAACCTGCTGTAAAATGCTTGATTTCGAGAGTGAGCGAAACTAATGAAAACATTGTTGGGGTAAAACCTAAAGGGAAAGGCCTAGCACCAAATTGCATTGGCCATCTGATCTAACTTCTGGAGGCAGTCAAAATGATCCTTAGAATTCTTCCCTACCTTATTCCTGTGCTGAGATACAGGCTGCTCCAATCTGCTGTAAAATGCTTGATTTCGAGAGTGAGCGAAACTAATGAAAACATTGTTGGGGTAAAACCTAAAGGGAAAGACCTAGCACCAAATCCAATTTGCCATCTGATCTAACTTCTGGAGGCAGTCAAAATGATCCTTAGAATTCTTCCCTACCTTATTCCTGTGCTGAGATACAGGCTGCTCCAACCTGCTGTAAAATGCTTGATTTCGAGAGTGAGCGAAACTAATGAAAACATTGTTGGGGTAAAACCTAAAGGGAAAGACCTAGCACCAAATCCAATTTGCCATCTGATCTAACTTCTGGAGGCAGTCAAAATGATCCTTAGAATTCTTCCCTACCTTATTCCTGTGCTGAGATACAGGCTGCTCCAACCTGCTGTAAAATGCTTGATTTCGAGAGTGAGCGAAACTAATGAAAACATTGTTGGGGTAAAACCTAAAGGGAAAGACCTAGCACCAAATCCAATTTGCCATCTGATCTAACTTCTGGAGGCAGTCAAAATGAGTATTTGAATTCTTCCCTACCTTATTCCTGTGCTGAGATACAGGCTGCTCCAACCTGCTGTAAAATGCTTGATTTCGAGAGTGAGCGAAACTAATGAAAACATTGTTGGGGTAAAACCTAAAGGGAAAGACCTAGCACCAAATCCAATTTGCCATCTGATCTAACTTCTGGAGGCAGTCAAAATGATCCTTAGAATTCTTCCCTACCTTATTCCTGTGCTGAGATACAGGCTGCTCCAACCTGCTGTAAAATGCTTGATTTCGAGAGTGAGCGAAACTAATGAAAACATTGTTGGGGTAAAACCTAAAGGGAAAGGCCTAGCACCAAATCCAATTTGCCATCTGATCTAACTTCTGGAGGCAGTCAAAATGAGTATTTGAATTCTTCCCTACCTTATTCCTGTGCTGAGATACAGGCTGCTCCAACCTGCTGTAAAATGCTTGATTTCGAGAGTGAGCGAAACTAATGAAAACATTGTTGGGGTAAAACCTAAAGGGAAAGGCCTAGCACCAAATTGCATTGGCCATCTGATCTAACTTCTGGAGGCAGTCAAAATGAGTATTTGAATTCTTCCCTACCTTATTCCTGTGCTGAGATACAGGCTGCTCCAACCTGCTGTAAAATGCTTGATTTCGAGAGTGAGCGAAACTAATGAAAACATTGTTGGGGTAAAACCTAAAGGGAAAGGCCTAGCACCAAATTGCATTGGCCATCTGATCTAACTTCTGGAGGCAGTCAAAATGATCCCTAGAATTCTTCCCTACCTTATTCCTGTGCTGAGATACAGGCTGCTCCAACCTGCTGTAAAATGCTTGATTTCGAGAGTGAGCGAAACTAATGAAAACATTGTTGGGGTAAAACCTAAAGGGAAAGGCCTAGCACCAAATTCCATTGGCCATCTGATCTAACTTCTGGAGGCAGTCAAAATGAGTATTTGAATTCTTCCCTACCTTATTCCTGTGCTGAGATACAGGCTGCTCCAACCTGCTGTAAAATGCTTGATTTCGAGAGTGAGCGAAACTAATGAAAACATTGTTGGGGTAAAACCTAAAGGGAAAGGCCTAGCACCAAATTGCATTGGCCATCTGATCTAACTTCTGGAGGCAGTCAAAATGAGTATTTGAATTCTTCCCTACCTTATTACTGTGCTGAGATACAGGCTGCTCCAACCTGCTGTAAAATGCTTGATTTCGAGAGTGAGCGAAACTAATGAAAACATTGTTGGGGTAAAACCTAAAGGGAAGGTCTAGCACCAAATCCAATTTGCCATCTGATCTAACTTCTGGAGGCAGTCAAAATGAGTATTTGAATTCTACCCTACCTTATTACTGTGCTGAGATACAGGCTGCTCCAACCTGCTGTAAAATGCTTGATTTCGAGAGTGAGCGAAACTAATGAAAACATTGTTGGGGTAAAACCTAAAGGGAAAGGCCTAGCACCAAATTGCATTGGCCATCTGATCTAACTTCTGGAGGCAGTCAAAATGAGTATTTGAATTCTTCCCTACCTTATTACTGTGCTGAGATACAGGCTGCTCCAACCTGCTGTAAAATGCTTGATTTCGAGAGTGAGCGAAACTAATGAAAACATTGTTGGGGTAAAACCTAAAGGGAAAGGCCTAGCACCAAATTGCATTGGCCATCTGATCTAACTTCTGGAGGCAGTCAAAATGAGTATTTGAATTCTTCCCTACCTTATTCCTGTGCTGAGATACAGGCTGCTCCAACCTGCTGTAAAATGCTTGATTTCGAGAGTGAGCGAAACTAATGAAAACATTGTTGGGGTAAAACCTAAAGGGAAAGACCTAGCACCAAATCCAATTTGCCATCTGATCTAACTTCTGGAGGCAGTCAAAATGATCCTTAGAATTCTTCCCTACCTTATTCCTGTGCTGAGATACAGGCTGCTCCAATCTGCTGTAAAATGCTTGATTTCGAGAGTGAGCGAAACTAATGAAAACATTGTTGGGGTAAAACCTAAAGGGAAAGACCTAGCACCAAATCCAATTTGCCATCTGATCTAACTTCTGGAGGCAGTCAAAATGAGCCTTAGAATTCTTCCCTACCTTATTCCTGTGCTGAGATACAGGCTGCTCCAACCTGCTGTAAAATGCTTGATTTCGAGAGTGAGCGAAACTAATGAAAACATTGTTGGGGTAAAACCTAAAGGGAAAGACCTAGCACCAAATCCAATTTGCCATCTGATCTAACTTCTGGAGGCAGTCAAAATGATCCTTAGAATTCTTCCCTACCTTATTCCTGTGCTGAGATACAGGCTGCTCCAACCTGCTGTAAAATGCTTGATTTCGAGAGTGAGCGAAACTAATGAAAACATTGTTGGGGTAAAACCTAAAGGGAAAGACCTAGCACCAAATTCCATTGGCCATCTGATCTAACTTCTGGAGGCAGTCAAAATGAGTATTTGAATTCTTCCCTACCTTATTCCTGTGCTGAGATACAGGCTGCTCCAACATGCTGTAAAATGCTTGATTTCGAGAGTGAGCGAAACTAATGAAAACATTGTTGGGGTAAAACCTAAAGGGAAAGACCTAGCACCAAATCCAATTTGCCATCTGATCTAACTTCTGGGGGCAGTCAAAATGAGTATTTGAATTCTTCCCTACCTTATTCCTGTGCTGAGATACAGGCTGCTCCAACCTGCTGTAAAATGCTTGATTTCGAGAGTGAGCGAAACTAATGAAAACATTGTTGGGGTAAAACCTAAAGGGAAAGGCCTAGCACCAAATTGCATTGGCCATCTGATCTAACTTCTGGAGGCAGTCAAAATGAGTATTTGAATTCTTCCCTACCTTATTCCTGTGCTGAGATACAGGCTGCTCCAACCTGCTGTAAAATGCTTGATTTCGAGAGTGAGCGAAACTAATGAAAACATTGTTGGGGTAAAACCTAAAGGGAAAGACCTAGCACCAAATCCAATTTGCCATCTGATCTAACTTCTGGAGGCAGTCAAAATGATCCTTAGAATTCTTCCCTACCTTATTCCTGTGCTGAGATACAGGCTGCTCCAACCTGCTGTAAAATGCTTGATTTCGAGAGTGAGCGAAACTAATGAAAACATTGTTGGGGTAAAACCTAAAGGGAAAGACCTAGCACCAAATTGCATTGGCCATCTGATCTAACTTCTGGAGGCAGTCAAAATGAGTATTTGAATTCTTCCCTACCTTATTCCTGTGCTGAGATACAGGCTGCTCCAACCTGCTGTAAAATGCTTGATTTCGAGAGTGAGCGAAACTAATGAAAACATTGTTGGGGTAAAACCTAAAGGGAAAGGCCTAGCACCAAATTGCATTGGCCATCTGATCTAACTTCTGGAGGCAGTCAAAATGAGTATTTGAATTCTTCCCTACCTTATTCCTGTGCTGAGATACAGGCTGCTCCAACCTGCTGCAAAATGCTTGATTTCGAGAGTGAGCGAAACTAATGAAAACATTGTTGGGGTAAAACCTAAAGGGAAAGGCCTAGCACCAAATCCAATTTGCCATCTGATCTAACTTCTGGAGGCAGTCAAAATGAGTATTTGAATTCTTCCCTACCTTATTCCTGTGCTGAGATACAGGCTGCTCCAACCTGCTGTAAAATGCTTGATTTCGAGAGTGAGCGAAACTAATGAAAACATTGTTGGGGTAAAACCTAAAGGGAAAGGCCTAGCACCAAATTGCATTGGCCATCTGATCTAACTTCTGGAGGCAGTCAAAATGAGTATTTGAATTCTTCCCTACCTTATTCCTGTGCTGAGATACAGGCTGCTCCAACCTGCTGTAAAATGCTTGATTTCGAGAGTGAGCGAAACTAATGAAAACATTGTTGGGGTAAAACCTAAAGGGAAAGGCCTAGCACCAAATTGCACTGGCCATCTGATCTAACTTCTGGAGGCAGTCAAAATGATCCCTAGAATTCTTCCCTACCTTATTCCTGTGCTGAGATACAGGCTGCTCCAACCTGCTGTAAAATGCTTGATTTCGAGAGTGAGCGAAACTAATGAAAACATTGTTGGGGTAAAACCTAAAGGGAAAGACCTAGCACCAAATCCAATTTGCCATCTGATCTAACTTCTGGAGGCAGTCAAAATGATCCTTAGAATTCTTCCCTACCTTATTCCTGTGCTGAGATACAGGCTGCTCCAACCTGCTGTAAAATGCTTGATTTCGAGAGTGAGCGAAACTAATGAAAACATTGTTGGGGTAAAGCCTAAAGGGAAAGGCCTAGCACCAAATTCCATTGGCCATCTGATCTAACTTCTGGAGGCAGTCAAAATGAGTATTTGAATTCTTCCCTACCTTATTCCTGTGCTGAGATACAGGCTGCTCCAACCTGCTGTAAAATGCTTGATTTCGAGAGTGAGCGAAACTAATGAAAACATTGTTGGGGTAAAACCTAAAGGGAAGGTCTAGCACCAAATCCAATTTGCCATCTGATCTAACTTCTGGAGGCAGTCAAAATGAGTATTTGAATTCTTCCCTACCTTATTACTGTGCTGAGATACAGGCTGCTCCAACCTGCTGTAAAATGCTTGATTTCGAGAGTGAGCGAAACTAATGAAAACATTGTTGGGGTAAAACCTAAAGGGAAAGGCCTAGCACCAAATTGCATTGGCCATCTGATCTAACTTCTGGAGGCAGTCAAAATGAGTATTTGAATTCTTCCCTACCTTATTCCTGTGCTGAGATACAGGCTGCTCCAACCTGCTGTAAAATGCTTGATTTCGAGAGTGAGCGAAACTAATGAAAACATTGTTGGGGTAAAACCTAAAGGGAAAGGCCTAGCACCAAATTGCATTGGCCATCTGATCTAACTTCTGGAGGCAGTCAAAATGAGTATTTGAATTCTTCCCTACCTTATTCCTGTGCTGAGATACAGGCTGCTCCAACCTGCTGTAAAATGCTTGATTTCGAGAGTGAGCGAAACTAATGAAAACATTGTTGGGGTAAAACCTAAAGGGAAAGACCTAGCACCAAATCCAATTTGCCATCTGATCTAACTTCTGGAGGCAGTCAAAATGATCCTTAGAATTCTTCCCTACCTTATTCCTGTGCTGAGATACAGGCTGCTCCAATCTGCTGTAAAATGCTTGATTTTGAGAGTGAGCGAAACTAATGAAAACATTGTTGGGGTAAAACCTAAAGGGAAAGACCTAGCACCAAATCCAATTTGCCATCTGATCTAACTTCTGGAGGCAGTCAAAATGATCCTTAGAATTCTTCCCTACCTTATTCCTGTGCTGAGATACAGGCTGCTCCAACCTGCTGTAAAATGCTTGATTTCGAGAGTGAGCGAAACTAATGAAAACATTGTTGGGGTAAAACCTAAAGGGAAAGACCTAGCACCAAATCCAATTTGCCATCTGATCTAACTTCTGGAGGCAGTCAAAATGAGTATTTGAATTCTTCCCTACCTTATTCCTGTGCTGAGATACAGGCTGCTCCAACCTGCTGTAAAATGCTTGATTTCGAGAGTGAGCGAAACTAATGAAAACATTGTTGGGGTAAAACCTAAAGGGAAAGACCTAGCACCAAATTCCATTGGCCATCTGATCTAACTTCTGGAGGCAGTCAAAATGAGTATTTGAATTCTTCCCTACCTTATTCCTGTGCTGAGATACAGGCTGCTCCAACCTGCTGTAAAATGCTTGATTTCGAGAGTGAGCGAAACTAATGAAAACATTGTTGGGGTAAAACCTAAAGGGAAAGACCTAGCACCAAATCCAATTTGCCATCTGATCTAACTTCTGGGGGCAGTCAAAATGAGTATTTGAATTCTTCCCTACCTTATTACTGTGCTGAGATACAGGCTGCTCCAACCTGCTGTAAAATGCTTGATTTCGAGAGTGAGCGAAACTAATGAAAACATTGTTGGGGTAAAACCTAAAGGGAAAGACCTAGCACCAAATTCCATTGGCCATCTGATCTAACTTCTGGAGGCAGTCAAAATGAGTATTTGAATTCTTCCCTACCTTATTCCTGTGCTGAGATACAGGCTGCTCCAACCTGCTGTAAAATGCTTGATTTCGAGAGTGAGCGAAACTAATGAAAACATTGTTGGGGTAAAACCTAAAGGGAAAGGCCTAGCACCAAATTGCATTGGCCATCTGATCTAACTTCTGGAGGCAGTCAAAATGAGTATTTGAATTCTTCCCTACCTTATTCCTGTGCTGAGATACAGGCTGCTCCAACCTGCTGTAAAATGCTTGATTTGGAGAGTGAGCGAAACTAATGAAAACATTGTTGGGGTAAAACCTAAAGGGAAAGACCTAGCACCAAATCCAATTTGCCATCTGATCTAATTTCTGGAGGCAGTCAAAATGATCCTTAGAATTCTTCCCTACCTTATTCCTGTGCTGAGATACAGGCTGCTCCAACCTGCTGTAAAATGCTTGATTTCGAGAGTGAGCGAAACTAATGAAAACATTGTTGGGGTAAAACCTAAAGGGAAAGACCTAGCACCAAATCCAATTTGCCATCTGATCTAACTTCTGGAGGCAGTCAAAATGAGTATTTGAATTCTTCCCTACCTTATTCCTGTGCTGAGATACAGGCTGCTCCAACCTGCTGTAAAATGCTTGATTTCGAGAGTGAGCGAAACTAATGAAAACATTGTTGGGGTAAAACCTAAAGGGAAAGACCTAGCACCAAATCCAATTTGCCATCTGATCTAACTTCTGGAGGCAGTCAAAATGATCCCTAGAATTCTTCCCTACCTTATTCCTGTGCTGAGATACAGGCTGCTCCAACCTGCTGTAAAATGCTTGATTTCGAGAGTGAGCGAAACTAATGAAAACATTGTTGGGGTAAAACCTAAAGGGAAAGGCCTAGCACCAAATTCCATTGGCCATCTGATCTAACTTCTGGAGGCAGTCAAAATGAGTATTTGAATTCTTCCCTACCTTATTACTGTGCAGAGATACAGGCTGCTCCAACCTGCTGTAAAATGCTTGATTTCGAGAGTGAGCGAAACTAATGAAAACATTGTTGGGGTAAAACCTAAAGGGAAGGTCTAGCACCAAATCCAATTTGCCATCTGATCTAACTTCTGGAGGCAGTCAAAATGAGTATTTGAATTCTTCCCTACCTTATTACTGTGCTGAGATACAGGCTGCTCCAACCTGCTGTAAAATGCTTGATTTCGAGAGTGAGCGAAACTAATGAAAACATTGTTGGGGTAAAACCTAAAGGGAAAGACCTAGCACCAAATCCAATTTGCCATCTGATCTAACTTCTGGGGGCAGTCAAAATGAGTATTTGAATTCTTCCCTACCTTATTCCTGTGCTGAGATACAGGCTGCTCCAACCTGCTGTAAAATGCTTGATTTCGAGAGTGAGCGAAACTAATGAAAACATTGTTGGGGTAAAACCTAAAGGGAAAGGCCTAGCACCAAATTGCATTGGCCATCTGATCTAACTTCTGGAGGCAGTCAAAATGAGTATTTGAATTCTTCCCTACCTTATTCCTGTGCTGAGATACAGGCTGCTCCAACCTGCTGTAAAATGCTTGATTTCGAGAGTGAGCGAAACTAATGAAAACATTGTTGGGGTAAAACCTAAAGGGAAAGACCTAGCACCAAATCCAATTTGCCATCTGATCTAACTTCTGGAGGCAGTCAAAATGAGCCTTAGAATTCTTCCCTACCTTATTCCTGTGCTGAGATACAGGCTGCTCCAATCTGCTGTAAAATGCTTGATTTCGAGAGTGAGCGAAACTAATGAAAACATTGTTGGGGTAAAACCTAAAGGGAAAGACCTAGCACCAAATCCAATTTGCCATCTGATCTAACTTCTGGAGGCAGTCAAAATGATCCTTAGAATTCTTCCCTACCTTATTCCTGTGCTGAGATACAGGCTGCTCCAACCTGCTGTAAAATGCTTGATTTCGAGAGTGAGCGAAACTAATGAAAACATTGTTGGGGTAAAACCTAAAGGGAAAGACCTAGCACCAAATCCAATTTGCCATCTGATCTAACTTCTGGAGGCAGTCAAAATGAGTATTTGAATTCTTCCCTACCTTATTCGTGTGCTGAGATACAGGCTGCTCCAACCTGCTGTAAAATGCTTGATTTCGAGAGTGAGCGAAACTAATGAAAACATTGTTGGGGTAAAACCTAAAGGGAAAGACCTAGCACCGAATTCCATTGGCCATCTGATCTAACTTCTGGAGGCAGTCAAAATGAGTATTTGAATTCTTCCCTACCTTATTCCTGTGCTGAGATACAGGCTGCTCCAACCTGCTGTAAAATGCTTGATTTCGAGAGTGAGCGAAACTAATGAAAACATTGTTGGGGTAAAACCTAAAGGGAAAGACCTAGCACCAAATCCAATTTGCCATCTGATCTAACTTCTGGGGGCAGTCAAAATGAGTATTTGAATTCTTCCCTACCTTATTACTGTGCTGAGATACAGGCTGCTCCAACCTGATGTAAAATGCTTGATTTCGAGAGTGAGCGAAACTAATGAAAACATTGTTGGGGTAAAACCTAAAGGGAAAGGCCTAGCACCAAATTGCATTGGCCATCTGATCTAACTTCTGGAGGCAGTCAAAATGAGTATTTGAATTCTTCCCTACCTTATTCCTGTGCTGAGATACAGGCTGCTCCAACCTGCTGTAAAATGCTTGATTTCGAGAGTGAGCGAAACTAATGAAAACATTGTTGGGGTAAAACCTAAAGGGAAAGACCTAGCACCAAATCCAATTTGCCATCTGATCTAACTTCTGGGGGCAGTCAAAATGAGTATTTGAATTCTTCCCTACCTTATTACTGTGCTGAGATACAGGCTGCTCCAACCTGATGTAAAATGCTTGATTTCGAGAGTGAGCGAAACTAATGAAAACATTGTTGGGGTAAAACCTAAAGGGAAAGGCCTAGCACCAAATTGCATTGGCCATCTGATCTAACTTCTGGAGGCAGTCAAAATGAGTATTTGAATTCTTCCCTACCTTATTCCTGTGCTGAGATACAGGCTGCTCCAACCTGCTGTAAAATGCTTGATTTCGAGAGTGAGCGAAACTAATGAAAACATTGTTGGGGTAAAACCTAAAGGGAAAGACCTAGCACCAAATCCAATTTGCCATCTGATCTAACTTCTGGAGGCAGTCAAAATGATCCTTAGAATTCTTCCCTACCTTATTCCTGTGCTGAGATACAGGCTGCTCCAACCTGCTGTAAAATGCTTGATTTCGAGAGTGAGCGAAACTAATGAAAACATTGTTGGGGTAAAACCTAAAGGGAAAGACCTAGCACCAAATTCCATTGGCCATCTGATCTAACTTCTGGAGGCAGTCAAAATGAGTATTTGAATTCTTCCCTACCTTATTCCTGTGCTGAGATACAGGCTGCTCCAACCTGCTGTAAAATGCTTGATTTCGAGAGTGAGCGAAACTAATGAAAACATTGTTGGGGTAAAACCTAAAGGGAAAGGCCTAGCACCAAATTGCATTGGCCATCTGATCTAACTTCTGGAGGCAGTCAAAATGAGTATTTGAATTCTTCCCTACCTTATTCCTGTGCTGAGATACAGGCTGCTCCAACCTGCTGTAAAATGCTTGATTTCGAGAGTGAGCGAAACTAATGAAAACATTGTTGGGGTAAAACCTAAAGGGAAAGACCTAGCACCAAATCCAATTTGCCATCTGATCTAACTTCTGGGGGCAGTCAAAATGAGTATTTGAATTCTTCCCTACCTTATTACTGTGCTGAGATACAGGCTGCTCCAACCTGATGTAAAATGCTTGATTTCGAGAGTGAGCGAAACTAATGAAAACATTGTTGGGGTAAAACCTAAAGGGAAAGGCCTAGCACCAAATTGCATTGGCCATCTGATCTAACTTCTGGAGGCAGTCAAAATGAGTATTTGAATTCTTCCCTACCTTATTCCTGTGCTGAGATACAGGCTGCTCCAACCTGCTGTAAAATGCTTGATTTCGAGAGTGAGCGAAACTAATGAAAACATTGTTGGGGTAAAACCTAAAGGGAAAGACCTAGCACCAAATCCAATTTGCCATCTGATCTAACTTCTGGAGGCAGTCAAAATGATCCTTAGAATTCTTCCCTACCTTATTCCTGTGCTGAGATACAGGCTGCTCCAACCTGCTGTAAAATGCTTGATTTCGAGAGTGAGCGAAACTAATGAAAACATTGTTGGGGTAAAACCTAAAGGGAAAGACCTAGCACCAAATTCCATTGGCCATCTGATCTAACTTCTGGAGGCAGTCAAAATGAGTATTTGAATTCTTCCCTACCTTATTCCTGTGCTGAGATACAGGCTGCTCCAACCTGCTGTAAAATGCTTGATTTCGAGAGTGAGCGAAACTAATGAAAACATTGTTGGGGTAAAACCTAAAGGGAAAGGCCTAGCACCAAATTGCATTGGCCATCTGATCTAACTTCTGGAGGCAGTCAAAATGAGTATTTGAATTCTTCCCTACCTTATTCCTGTGCTGAGATACAGGCTGCTCCAACCTGCTGCAAAATGCTTGATTTCGAGAGTGAGCGAAACTAATGAAAACATTGTTGGGGTAAAACCTAAAGGGAAAGGCCTAGCACCAAATCCAATTTGCCATCTGATCTAACTTCTGGAGGCAGTCAAAATGAGTATTTGAATTCTTCCCTACCTTATTCCTGTGCTGAGATACAGGCTGCTCCAACCTGCTGTAAAATGCTTGATTTCGAGAGTGAGCGAAACTAATGAAAACATTGTTGGGGTAAAACCTAAAGGGAAAGGCCTAGCACCAAATTGCATTGGCCATCTGATCTAACTTCTGGAGGCAGTCAAAATGAGTATTTGAATTCTTCCCTACCTTATTCCTGTGCTGAGATACAGGCTGCTCCAACCTGCTGTAAAATGCTTGATTTCGAGAGTGAGCGAAACTAATGAAAACATTGTTGGGGTAAAACCTAAAGGGAAAGGCCTAGCACCAAATTGCACTGGCCATCTGATCTAACTTCTGGAGGCAGTCAAAATGATCCCTAGAATTCTTCCCTACCTTATTCCTGTGCTGAGATACAGGCTGCTCCAACCTGCTGTAAAATGCTTGATTTCGAGAGTGAGCGAAACTAATGAAAACATTGTTGGGGTAAAACCTAAAGGGAAAGACCTAGCACCAAATCCAATTTGCCATCTGATCTAACTTCTGGAGGCAGTCAAAATGATCCTTAGAATTCTTCCCTACCTTATTCCTGTGCTGAGATACAGGCTGCTCCAACCTGCTGTAAAATGCTTGATTTCGAGAGTGAGCGAAACTAATGAAAACATTGTTGGGGTAAAACCGAAAGGGAAAGGCCTAGCACCAAATTCCATTGGCCATCTGATCTAACTTCTGGAGGCAGTCAAAATGAGTATTTGAATTCTTCCCTACCTTATTACTGTGCTGAGATACAGGCTGCTCCAACCTGCTGTAAAATGCTTGATTTCGAGAGTGAGCGAAACTAATGAAAACATTGTTGGGGTAAAACCTAAAGGGAAGGTCTAGCACCAAATCCAATTTGCCATCTGATCTAACTTCTGGAGGCAGTCAAAATGAGTATTTGAATTCTTCCCTACCTTATTACTGTGCTGAGATACAGGCTGCTCCAACCTGCTGTAAAATGCTTGATTTCGAGAGTGAGCGAAACTAATGAAAACATTGTTGGGGTAAAACCTAAAGGGAAAGGCCTAGCACCAAATTGCATTGGCCATCTGATCTAACTTCTGGAGGCAGTCAAAATGAGTATTTGAATTCTTCCCTACCTTATTCCTGTGCTGAGATACAGGCTGCTCCAACCTGCTGTAAAATGCTTGATTTCGAGAGTGAGCGAAACTAATGAAAACATTGTTGGGGTAAAACCTAAAGGGAAAGGCCTAGCACCAAATTGCATTGGCCATCTGATCTAACTTCTGGAGGCAGTCAAAATGAGTATTTGAATTCTTCCCTACCTTATTCCTGTGCTGAGATACAGGCTGCTCCAACCTGCTGTAAAATGCTTGATTTCGAGAGTGAGCGAAACTAATGAAAACATTGTTGGGGTAAAACCTAAAGGGAAAGACCTAGCACCAAATCCAATTTGCCATCTGATCTAACTTCTGGAGGCAGTCAAAATGATCCTTAGAATTCTTCCCTACCTTATTCCTGTGCTGAGATACAGGCTGCTCCAACCTGCTGTAAAATGCTTGATTTCGAGAGTGAGCGAAACTAATGAAAACATTGTTGGGGTAAAACCTAAAGGGAAAGACCTAGCACCAAATCCAATTTGCCATCTGATCTAACTTCTGGAGGCAGTCAAAATGATCCTTAGAATTCTTCCCTACCTTATTCCTGTGCTGAGATACAGGCTGCTCCAACCTGCTGTAAAATGCTTGATTTCGAGAGTGAGCGAAACTAATGAAAACATTGTTGGGGTAAAACCTAAAGGGAAAGACCTAGCACCAAATCCAATTTGCCATCTGATCTAACTTCTGGAGGCAGTCAAAATGAGTATTTGAATTCTTCCCTACCTTATTCCTGTGCTGAGATACAGGCTGCTCCAACCTGCTGTAAAATGCTTGATTTCGAGAGTGAGCGAAACTAATGAAAACATTGTTGGGGTAAAACCTAAAGGGAAAGACCTAGCACCAAATTCCATTGGCCATCTGATCTAACTTCTGGAGGCAGTCAAAATGAGTATTTGAATTCTTCCCTACCTTATTCCTGTGCTGAGATACAGGCTGCTCCAACCTGCTGTAAAATGCTTGATTTCGAGAGTGAGCGAAACTAATGAAAACATTGTTGGGGTAAAACCTAAAGGGAAAGACCTAGCACCAAATCCAATTTGCCATCTGATCTAACTTCTGGGGGCAGTCAAAATGAGTATTTGAATTCTTCCCTACCTTATTCCTGTGCTGAGATACAGGCTGCTCCAACCTGCTGTAAAATGCTTGATTTCGAGAGTGAGCGAAACTAATGAAAACATTGTTGGGGTAAAACCTAAAGGGAAAGGCCTAGCACCAAATTGCATTGGCCATCTGATCTAACTTCTGGAGGCAGTCAAAATGATCCTTAGAATTCTTCCCTACCTTATTCCTGTGCTGAGATACAGGCTGCTCCAACCTGCTGTAAAATGCTTGATTTGGAGAGTGAGCGAAACTAATGAAAACATTGTTGGGGTAAAACCTAAAGGGAAAGGCCTAGCACCAAATTGCATTGGCCATCTGATCTAACTTCTGGAGGCAGTCAAAATGAGTATTTGAATTCTTCCCTACCTTATTCCTGTGCTGAGATACAGGCTGCTCCAACCTGCTGTAAAATGCTTGATTTCGAGAGTGAGCGAAACTAATGAAAACATTGTTGGGGTAAAACCTAAAGGGAAAGACCTAGCACCAAATCCAATTTGCCATCTGATCTAACTTCTGGAGGCAGTCAAAATGAGTATTTGAATTCTTCCCTACCTTATTCCTGTGCTGAGATACAGGCTGCTCCAACCTGCTGTAAAATGCTTGATTTCGAGAGTGAGCGAAACTAATGAAAACATTGTTGGGGTAAAACCTAAAGGGAAAGACCTAGCACCAAATTGCATTGGCCATCTGATCTAACTTCTGGAGGCAGTCAAAATGATCCTTAGAATTCTTCCCTACCTTATTCCTGTGCTGAGATACAGGCTGCTCCAACCTGCTGTAAAATGCTTGATTTCGAGAGTGAGCGAAACTAATGAAAACATTGTTGGGGTAAAACCTAAAGGGAAAGACCTAGCACGAAATCCAATTTGCCATCTGATCTAACTTCTGGAGGCAGTCAAAATGATCCTTAGAATTCTTCCCTACCTTATTCCTGTGCTGAGATACAGGCTGCTCCAACCTGCTGTAAAATGCTTGATTTCGAGAGTGAGCGAAACTAATGAAAACATTGTTGGGGTAAAACCTAAAGGGAAAGACCTAGCACCAAATCCAATTTGCCATCTGATCTAACTTCTGGAGGCAGTCAAAATGAGTATTTGAATTCTTCCCTACCTTATTCCTGTGCTGAGATACAGGCTGCTCCAACCTGCTGTAAAATGCTTGATTTCGAGAGTGAGCGAAACTAATGAAAACATTGTTGGGGTAAAACCTAAAGGGAAAGACCTAGCACCAAATCCAATTTGCCATCTGATCTAACTTCTGGAGGCAGTCAAAATGATCCTTAGAATTCTTCCCTACCTTATTCCTGTGCTGAGATACAGGCTGCTCCAACCTGCTGTAAAATGCTTGATTTCGAGAGTGAGCGAAACTAATGAAAACATTGTTGGGGTAAAACCTAAAGGGAAAGACCTAGCACCAAATCCAATTTGCCATCTGATCTAACTTCTGGAGGCAGTCAAAATGATCCTTAGAATTCTTCCCTACCTTATTCCTGTGCTGAGATACAGGCTGCTCCAACCTGCTGTAAAATGCTTGATTTCGAGAGTGAGCGAAACTAATGAAAACATTGTTGGGGTAAAACCTAAAGGGAAAGACCTAGCACCAAATCCAATTTGCCATCTGATCTAACTTCTGGAGGCAGTCAAAATGATCCTTAGAATTCTTCCCTACCTTATTCCTGTGCTGAGATACAGGCTGCTCCAACCTGCTGTAAAATGCTTGATTTCGAGAGTGAGCGAAACTAATGAAAACATTGTTGGGGTAAAACCTAAAGGGAAAGACCTAGCACCAAATCCAATTTGCCATCTGATCTAACTTCTGGAGGCAGTCAAAATGAGTATTTGAATTCTTCCCTACCTTATTCCTGTGCTGAGATACAGGCTGCTCCAACCTGCTGTAAAATGCTTGATTTCGAGAGTGAGCAAAACTAATGAAAACATTGTTGGGGTAAAACCTAAAGGGAAAGACCTAGCACCAAATCCAATTTGCCATCTGATCTAACTTCTGGAGGCAGTCAAAATGATCCTTAGAATTCTTCCCTACCTTATTCCTGTGCTGAGATACAGGCTGCTCCAACCTGCTGTAAAATGCTTGATTTCGAGAGTGAGCGAAACTAATGAAAACATTGTTGGGGTAAAACCTAAAGGGAAAGACCTAGCACCAAATCCAATTTGCCATCTGATCTAACTTCTGGAGGCAGTCAAAATGATCCTTAGAATTCTTCCCTACCTTATTCCTGTGCTGAGATACAGGCTGCTCCAACCTGCTGTAAAATGCTTGATTTCGAGAGTGAGCGAAACTAATGAAAACATTGTTGGGGTAAAACCTAAAGGGAAAGACCTAGCACCAAATCCAATTTGCCATCTGATCTAACTTCTGGAGGCAGTCAAAATGATCCTTAGAATTCTTCCCTACCTTATTCCTGTGCTGAGATACAGGCTGCTCCAACCTGCTGTAAAATGCTTGATTTCGAGAGTGAGCGAAACTAATGAAAACATTGTTGGGGTAAAACCTAAAGGGAAAGACCTAGCACCAAATCCAATTTGCCATCTGATCTAACTTCTGGAGGCAGTCAAAATGATCCTTAGAATTCTTCCCTACCTTATTCCTGTGCTGAGATACAGGCTGCTCCAACCTGCTGTAAAATGCTTGATTTCGAGAGTGAGCGAAACTAATGAAAACATTGTTGGGGTAAAACCTAAAGGGAAAGACCTAGCACCAAATCCAATTTGCCATCTGATCTAACTTCTGGAGGCAGTCAAAATGATCCTTAGAATTCTTCCCTACCTTATTCCTGTGCTGAGATACAGGCTGCTCCAACCTGCTGTAAAATGCTTGATTTCGAGAGTGAGCGAAACTAATGAAAACATTGTTGGGGTAAAACCTAAAGGGAAAGACCTAGCACCAAATCCAATTTGCCATCTGATCTAACTTCTGGAGGCAGTCAAAATGATCCTTAGAATTCTTCCCTACCTTATTCCTGTGCTGAGATACAGGCTGCTCCAACCTGCTGTAAAATGCTTGATTTCGAGAGTGAGTGAAACTAATGAAAACATTGTTGGGGTAAAACCTAAAGGGAAAGACCTAGCACCAAATCCAATTTGCCATCTGATCTAACTTCTGGAGGCAGTCAAAATGATCCTTAGAATTCTTCCCTACCTTATTCCTGTGCTGAGATACAGGCTGCTCCAACCTGCTGTAAAATGCTTGATTTCGAGAGTGAGCGAAACTAATGAAAACATTGTTGGGGTAAAACCTAAAGGGAAAGACCTAGCACCAAATCCAATTTGCCATCTGATCTAACTTCTGGAGGCAGTCAAAATGATCCTTAGAATTCTTCCCTACCTTATTCCTGTGCTGAGATACAGGCTGCTCCAACCTGCTGTAAAATGCTTGATTTCGAGAGTGAGCGAAACTAATGAAAACATTGTTGGGGTAAAACCTAAAGGGAAAGACCTAGCACCAAATCCAATTTGCCATCTGATCTAACTTCTGGAGGCAGTCAAAATGATCCTTAGAATTCTTCCCTACCTTATTCCTGTGCTGAGATACAGGCTGCTCCAACCTGCTGTAAAATGCTTGATTTCGAGAGTGAGCGAAACTAATGACAACATTGTTGGGGTAAAACCTAAAGGGAAAGACCTAGCACCAAATCCAATTTGCCATCTGATCTAACTTCTGGAGGCAGTCAAAATGATCCTTAGAATTCTTCCCTACCTTATTCCTGTGCTGAGATACAGGCTGCTCCAACCTGCTGTAAAATGCTTGATTTCGAGAGTGAGCGAAACTAATGAAAACATTGTTGGGGTAAAACCTAAAGGGAAAGACCTAGCACCAAATTGCATTGGCCATCTATTCTAACTTCTGGAGGCAGTCAAAATGAGTATTTGAATTCTTCCCTACCTTATTCCTGTGCTGAGATACAGGCTGCTCCAACCTGCTGTAAAATGCTTGATTTCGAGAGTGAGCGAAACTAATGAAAACATTGTTGGGGTAAAACCTAAAGGGAAAGACCTAGCACCAAATCCAATTTGCCATCTGATCTAACTTCTGGAGGCAGTCAAAATGATCCTTAGAATTCTTCCCTACCTTATTCCTGTGCTGAGATACAGGCTGCTCCAACCTGCTGTAAAATGCTTGATTTCGAGAGTGAGCGAAACTAATGAAAACATTGTTGGGGTAAAACCTAAAGGGAAAGACCTAGCACCAAATCCAATTTGCCATCTGATCTAACTTCTGGAGGCAGTCAAAATGATCCTTAGAATTCTTCCCTACCTTATTCCTGTGCTGAGATACAGGCTGCTCCAACCTGCTGTAAAATGCTTGATTTCGAGAGTGAGCGAAACTAATGAAAACATTGTTGGGGTAAAACCTAAAGGGAAAGACCTAGCACCAAATCCAATTTGCCATCTGATCTAACTTCTGGAGGCAGTCAAAATGATCCTTAGAATTCTTCCCTACCTTATTCCTGTGCTGAGATACAGGCTGCTCCAACCTGCTGTAAAATGCTTGATTTCGAGAGTGAGCGAAACTAATGAAAACATTGTTGGGGTAAAACCTAAAGGGAAAGACCTAGCACCAAATCCAATTTGCCATCTGATCTAACTTCTGGAGGCAGTCAAAATGATCCTTAGAATTCTTCCCTACCTTATTCCTGTGCTGAGATACAGGCTGCTCCAACCTGCTGTAAAATGCTTGATTTCGAGAGTGAGCGAAACTAATGAAAACATTGTTGGGGTAAAACCTAAAGGGAAAGACCTAGCACCAAATCCAATTTGCCATCTGATCTAACTTCTGGAGGCAGTCAAAATGATCCTTAGAATTCTTCCCTACCTTATTCCTGTGCTGAGATACAGGCTGCTCCAACCTGCTGTAAAATGCTTGATTTCGAGAGTGAGCGAAACTAATGAAAACATTGTTGGGGTAAAACCTAAAGGGAAAGACCTAGCACCAAATCCAATTTGCCATCTGATCTAACTTCTGGAGGCAGTCAAAATGAGCCTTAGAATTCTTCCCTACCTTATTCCTGTGCTGAGATACAGGCTGCTCCAACCTGCTGTAAAATGCTTGATTTCGAGAGTGAGCGAAACTAATGAAAACATTGTTGGGGTAAAACCTAAAGGGAAAGACCTAGCACCAAATCCAATTTGCCATCTGATCTAACTTCTGGAGGCAGTCAAAATGATCCTTAGAATTCTTCCCTACCTTATTCCTGTGCTGAGATACAGGCTGCTCCAACCTGCTGTAAAATGCTTGATTTCGAGAGTGAGCGAAACTAATGAAAACATTGTTGGGGTAAAACCTAAAGGGAAAGACCTAGCACCAAATCCAATTTGCCATCTGATCTAACTTCTGGAGGCAGTCAAAATGATCCTTAGAATTCTTCCCTACCTTATTCCTGTGCTGAGATACAGGCTGCTCCAACCTGCTGTAAAATGCTTGATTTCGAGAGTGAGCGAAACTAATGAAAACATTGTTGGGGTAAAACCTAAAGGGAAAGACCTAGCACCAAATCCAATTTGCCATCTGATCTAACTTCTGGAGGCAGTCAAAATGAGCCTTAGAATTCTTCCCTACCTTATTCCTGTGCTGAGATACAGGCTGCTCCAACCTGCTGTAAAATGCTTGATTTCGAGAGTGAGCGAAACTAATGAAAACATTGTTGGGGTAAAACCTAAAGGGAAAGACCTAGCACCAAATCCAATTTGCCATCTGATCTAACTTCTGGAGGCAGTCAAAATGAGCCTTAGAATTCTTCCCTACCTTATTCCTGTGCTGAGATACAGGCTGCTCCAACCTGCTGTAAAATGCTTGATTTCGAGAGTGAGCGAAACTAATGAAAACATTGTTGGGGTAAAACCTAAAGGGAAAGACCTAGCACCAAATCCAATTTGCCATCTGATCTAACTTCTGGAGGCAGTCAAAATGATCCTTAGAATTCTTCCCTACCTTATTCCTGTGCTGAGATACAGGCTGCTCCAACCTGCTGTAAAATGCTTGATTTCGAGAGTGAGCGAAACTAATGAAAACATTGTTGGGGTAAAACCTAAAGGGAAAGACCTAGCAAAAAATCCAATTTGCCATCTGATCTAACTTCTGGAGGCAGTCAAAATGAGCCTTAGAATTCTTCCCTACCTTATTCCTGTGCTGAGATACAGGCTGCTCCAACCTGCTGTAAAATGCTTGATTTCGAGAGTGAGCGAAACTAATGAAAACATTGTTGGGGTAAAACCTAAAGGGAAAGACCTAGCACCAAATCCAATTTGCCATCTGATCTAACTTCTGGAGGCAGTCAAAATGATCCTTAGAATTCTTCCCTACCTTATTCCTGTGCTGAGATACAGGCTGCTCCAACCTGCTGTAAAATGCTTGATTTCGAGAGTGAGCGAAACTAATGAAAACATTGTTGGGGTAAAACCTAAAGGGAAAGACCTAGCACCAAATCCAATTTGCCATCTGATCTAACTTCTGGAGGCAGTCAAAATGATCCTTAGAATTCTTCCCTACCTTATTCCTGTGCTGAGATACAGGCTGCTCCAACCTGCTGTAAAATGCTTGATTTCGAGAGTGAGCGAAACTAATGAAAACATTGTTGGGGTAAAACCTAAAGGGAAAGACCTAGCACCAAATCCAATTTGCCATCTGATCTAACTTCTGGAGGCAGTCAAAATGATCCTTAGAATTCTTCCCTACCTTATTCCTGTGCTGAGATACAGGCTGCTCCAACCTGCTGTAAAATGCTTGATTTCGAGAGTGAGCGAAACTAATGAAAACATTGTTGGGGTAAAACCTAAAGGGAAAGACCTAGCACCAAATCCAATTTGCCATCTGATCTAACTTCTGGAGGCAGTCAAAATGAGCCTTAGAATTCTTCCCTACCTTATTCCTGTGCTGAGATACAGGCTGCTCCAACCTGCTGTAAAATGCTTGATTTCGAGAGTGAGCGAAACTAATGAAAACATTGTTGGGGTAAAACCTAAAGGGAAAGACCTAGCACCAAATCCAATTTGCCATCTGATCTAACTTCTGGAGGCAGTCAAAATGAGCCTTAGAATTCTTCCCTACCTTATTCCTGTGCTGAGATACAGGCTGCTCCAACCTGCTGTAAAATGCTTGATTTCGAGAGTGAGCGAAACTAATGAAAACATTGTTGGGGTAAAACCTAAAGGGAAAGACCTAGCACCAAATCCAATTTGCCATCTGATCTAACTTCTGGAGGCAGTCAAAATGATCCTTAGAATTCTTCCCTACCTTATTCCTGTGCTGAGATACAGGCTGCTCCAACCTGCTGTAAAATGCTTGATTTCGAGAGTGAGCGAAACTAATGAAAACATTGTTGGGGTAAAACCTAAAGGGAAAGACCTAGCACCAAATCCAATTTGCCATCTGATCTAACTTCTGGAGGCAGTCAAAATGAGCCTTAGAATTCTTCCCTACCTTATTCCTGTGCTGAGATACAGGCTGCTCCAACCTGCTGTAAAATGCTTGATTTCGAGAGTGAGCGAAACTAATGAAAACATTGTTGGGGTAAAACCTAAAGGGAAAGACCTAGCACCAAATCCAATTTGCCATCTGATCTAACTTCTGGAGGCAGTCAAAATGATCCTTAGAATTCTTCCCTACCTTATTCCTGTGCTGAGATACAGGCTGCTCCAACCTGCTGTAAAATGCTTGATTTCGAGAGTGAGCGAAACTAATGAAAACATTGTTGGGGTAAAACCTAAAGGGAAAGACCTAGCACCAAATCCAATTTGCCATCTGATCTAACTTCTGGAGGCAGTCAAAATGATCCTTAGAATTCTTCCCTACCTTATTCCTGTGCTGAGATACAGGCTGCTCCAACCTGCTGTAAAATGCTTGATTTCGAGAGTGAGCGAAACTAATGAAAACATTGTTGGGGTAAAACCTAAAGGGAAAGACCTAGCACCAAATCCAATTTGCCATCTGATCTAACTTCTGGAGGCAGTCAAAATGATCCTTAGAATTCTTCCCTACCTTATTCCTGGCTGAGATACAGGCTGCTCCAACCTGCTGTAAAATGCTTGATTTCGAGAGTGAGCGAAACTAATGAAAACATTGTTGGGGTAAAACCTAAAGGGAAAGACCTAGCACCAAATCCAATTTGCCATCTGATCTAACTTCTGGAGGCAGTCAAAATGATCCTTAGAATTCTTCCCTACCTTATTCCTGTGCTGAGATACAGGCTGCTCCAACCTGCTGTAAAAT
The DNA here is from genome assembly GCF_026170545.1 of Melanerpes formicivorus. Lineage (NCBI taxonomy): Eukaryota > Metazoa > Chordata > Aves > Piciformes > Picidae > Melanerpes > Melanerpes formicivorus. Next base: position 65,082 of record NW_027143099.1, read on the forward strand.
GCTTGATTTCGAGAGTGAGCGAAACTAATGAAAACATTGTTGGGGTAAAACCTAAAGGGAAAGACCTAGCACCAAATCCAATTTGCCATCTGATCTAACTTCTGGAGGCAGTCAAAATGATCCTTAGAATTCTTCCCTACCTTATTCCTGTGCTGAGATACAGGCTGCTCCAACCTGCTGTAAAATGCTTGATTTCGAGAGTGAGCGAAACTAATGAAAACATTGTTGGGGTAAAACCTAAAGGGAAAGACCTAGCACCAAATCCAATTTGCCATCTGATCTAACTTCTGGAGGCAGTCAAAATGATCCTTAGAATTCTTCCCTACCTTATTCCTGTGCTGAGATACAGGCTGCTCCAACCTGCTGTAAAATGCTTGATTTCGAGAGTGAGCGAAACTAATGAAAACATTGTTGGGGTAAAACCTAAAGGGAAAGACCTAGCACCAAATCCAATTTGCCATCTGATCTAACTTCTGGAGGCAGTCAAAATGATCCTTAGAATTCTTCCCTACCTTATTCCTGTGCTGAGATACAGGCTGCTCCAACCTGCTGTAAAATGCTTGATTTCGAGAGTGAGCGAAACTAATGAAAACATTGTTGGGGTAAAACCTAAAGGGAAAGACCTAGCACCAAATCCAATTTGCCATCTGATCTAACTTCTGGAGGCAGTCAAAATGAGCCTTAGAATTCTTCCCTACCTTATTCCTGTGCTGAGATACAGGCTGCTCCAACCTGCTGTAAAATGCTTGATTTCGAGAGTGAGCGAAACTAATGAAAACATTGTTGGGGTAAAACCTAAAGGGAAAGACCTAGCACCAAATCCAATTTGCCATCTGATCTAACTTCTGGAGGCAGTCAAAATGATCCTTAGAATTCTTCCCTACCTTATTCCTGTGCTGAGATACAGGCTGCTCCAACCTGCTGTAAAATGCTTGATTTCGAGAGTGAGCGAAACTAATGAAAACATTGTTGGGGTAAAACCTAAAGGGAAAGACCTAGCACCAAATCCAATTTGCCATCTGATCTAACTTCTGGAGGCAGTCAAAATGAGCCTTAGAATTCTTCCCTACCTTATTCCTGTGCTGAGATACAGGCTGCTCCAACCTGCTGTAAAATGCTTGATTTCGAGAGTGAGCGAAACTAATGAAAACATTGTTGGGGTAAAACCTAAAGGGAAAGACCTAGCACCAAATCCAATTTGCCATCTGATCTAACTTCTGGAGGCAGTCAAAATGATCCTTAGAATTCTTCCCTACCTTATTCCTGTGCTGAGATACAGGCTGCTCCAACCTGCTGTAAAATGCTTGATTTCGAGAGTGAGCGAAACTAATGAAAACATTGTTGGGGTAAAACCTAAAGGGAAAGACCTAGCACCAAATCCAATTTGCCATCTGATCTAACTTCTGGAGGCAGTCAAAATGAGCCTTAGAATTCTTCCCTACCTTATTCCTGTGCTGAGATACAGGCTGCTCCAACCTGCTGTAAAATGCTTGATTTCGAGAGTGAGCGAAACTAATGAAAACATTGTTGGGGTAAAACCTAAAGGGAAAGACCTAGCACCAAATCCAATTTGCCATCTGATCTAACTTCTGGAGGCAGTCAAAATGATCCTTAGAATTCTTCCCTACCTTATTCCTGTGCTGAGATACAGGCTGCTCCAACCTGCTGTAAAATGCTTGATTTCGAGAGTGAGCGAAACTAATGAAAACATTGTTGGGGTAAAACCTAAAGGGAAAGACCTAGCACCAAATCCAATTTGCCATCTGATCTAACTTCTGGAGGCAGTCAAAATGAGCCTTAGAATTCTTCCCTACCTTATTCCTGTGCTGAGATACAGGCTGCTCCAACCTGCTGTAAAATGCTTGATTTCGAGAGTGAGCGAAACTAATGAAAACATTGTTGGGGTAAAACCTAAAGGGAAAGACCTAGCACCAAATCCAATTTGCCATCTGATCTAAACTTCTGGAGCAGTCAAAATGATCCTTAGAATTCTTCCCTACCTTATTCCTGTGCTGAGATACAGGCTGCTCCCAACCTGCTGTAAAATGCTTGATTTCGAGAGTGAGCGAAACTAATGAAAACATTGTTGGGGTAAAACCTAAAGGGAAAGACCTAGCACCAAATCCAATTTGCCATCTGATCTAACTTCTGGAGGCAGTCAAAATGATCCTTAGAATTCTTCCCTACCTTATTCCTGTGCTGAGATACAGGCTGCTCCAACCTGCTGTAAAATGCTTGATTTCGAGAGTGAGCGAAACTAATGAAAACATTGTTGGGGTAAAACCTAAAGGGAAAGACCTAGCACCAAATCCAATTTGCCATCTGATCTAACTTCTGGAGGCAGTCAAAATGATCCTTAGAATTCTTCCCTACCTTATTCCTGTGCTGAGATACAGGCTGCTCCAACCTGCTGTAAAATGCTTGATTTCGAGAGTGAGCGAAACTAATGAAAACATTGTTGGGGTAAAACCTAAAGGGAAAGACCTAGCACCAAATCCAATTTGCCATCTGATCTAACTTCTGGAGGCAGTCAAAATGAGCCTTAGAATTCTTCCCTACCTTATTCCTGTGCTGAGATACAGGCTGCTCCAACCTGCTGTAAAATGCTTGATTTCGAGAGTGAGCGAAACTAATGAAAACATTGTTGGGGTAAAACCTAAAGGGAAAGACCTAGCACCAAATCCAATTTGCCATCTGATCTAACTTCTGGAGGCAGTCAAAATGAGCCTTAGAATTCTTCCCTACCTTATTCCTGTGCTGAGATACAGGCTGCTCCAACCTGCTGTAAAATGCTTGATTTCGAGAGTGAGCGAAACTAATGAAAACATTGTTGGGGTAAAACCTAAAGGGAAAGACCTAGCACCAAATCCAATTTGCCATCTGATCTAACTTCTGGAGGCAGTCAAAATGAGCCTTAGAATTCTTCCCTACCTTATTCCTGTGCTGAGATACAGGCTGCTCCAACCTGCTGTAAAATGCTTGATTTCGAGAGTGAGCGAAACTAATGAAAACATTGTTGGGGTAAAACCTAAAGGGAAAGACCTAGCACCAAATCCAATTTGCCATCTGATCTAACTTCTGGAGGCAGTCAAAATGAGCCTTAGAATTCTTCCCTACCTTATTCCTGTGCTGAGATACAGGCTGCTCCAACCTGCTGTAAAATGCTTGATTTCGAGAGTGAGCGAAACTAATGAAAACATTGTTGGGGTAAAACCTAAAGGGAAAGACCTAGCACCAAATCCAATTTGCCATCTGATCTAACTTCTGGAGGCAGTCAAAATGATCCTTAGAATTCTTCCCTACCTTATTCCTGTGCTGAGATACAGGCTGCTCCAACCTGCTGTAAAATGCTTGATTTCGAGAGTGAGCGAAACTAATGAAAACATTGTTGGGGTAAAACCTAAAGGGAAAGACCTAGCACCAAATCCAATTTGCCATCTGATCTAACTTCTGGAGGCAGTCAAAATGATCCTTAGAATTCTTCCCTACCTTATTCCTGTGCTGAGATACAGGCTGCTCCAACCTGCTGTAAAATGCTTGATTTCGAGAGTGAGCGAAACTAATGAAAACATTGTTGGGGTAAAACCTAAAGGGAAAGACCTAGCACCAAATCCAATTTGCCATCTGATCTAACTTCTGGAGGCAGTCAAAATGATCCTTAGAATTCTTCCCTACCTTATTCCTGTGCTGAGATACAGGCTGCTCCAACCTGCTGTAAAATGCTTGATTTCGAGAGTGAGCGAAACTAATGAAAACATTGTTGGGGTAAAACCTAAAGGGAAAGACCTAGCACCAAATCCAATTTGCCATCTGATCTAACTTCTGGAGGCAGTCAAAATGATCCTTAGAATTCTTCCCTACCTTATTCCTGTGCTGAGATACAGGCTGCTCCAACCTGCTGTAAAATGCTTGATTTCGAGAGTGAGCGAAACTAATGAAAACATTGTTGGGGTAAAACCTAAAGGGAAAAGACCTAGCACCAAATCCAATTTGCCATCTGATCTAACTTCTGGAGGCAGTCAAAATGATCCTTAGAATTCTTCCCTACCTTATTCCTGTGCTGAGATACAGGCTGCTCCAACCTGCTGTAAAATGCTTGATTTCGAGAGTGAGCGAAACTAATGAAAACATTGTTGGGGTAAAACCTAAAGGGAAAGACCTAGCACCAAATCCAATTTGCCATCTGATCTAACTTCTGGAGGCAGTCAAAATGAGCCTTAGAATTCTTCCCTACCTTATTCCTGTGCTGAGATACAGGCTGCTCAACCTGCTGTAAAATGCTTGATTTCGAGAGTGAGCGAAACTAATGAAAACATTGTTGGGGTAAAACCTAAAGGGAAAGACCTAGCACCAAATCCAATTTGCCATCTGATCTAACTTCTGGAGGCAGTCAAAATGAGCCTTAGAATTCTTCCCTACCTTATTCCTGTGCTGAGATACAGGCTGCTCCAACCTGCTGTAAAATGCTTGATTTCGAGAGTGAGCGAAACTAATGAAAACATTGTTGGGGTAAAAACCTAAAGGGAAAGACCTAGCACCAAATCCAATTTGCCATCTGATCTAACTTCTGGAGGCAGTCAAAATGAGCCTTAGAATTCTTCCCTACCTTATTCCTGTGCTGAGATACAGGCTGCTCCAACCTGCTGTAAAATGCTTGATTTCGAGAGTGAGCGAAACTAATGAAAACATTGTTGGGGTAAAACCTAAAGGGAAAGACCTAGCACCAAATCCAATTTGCCATCTGATCTAACTTCTGGAGGCAGTCAAAATGATCCTTAGAATTCTTCCCTACCTTATTCCTGTGCTGAGATACAGGCTGCTCCAACCTGCTGTAAAATGCTTGATTTCGAGAGTGAGCGAAACTAATGAAAACATTGTTGGGGTAAAACCTAAAGGGAAAGACCTAGCACCAAATTGCATTGGCCATCTGATCTAACTTCTGGAGGCAGTCAAAATGAGTATTTGAATTCTTCCCTACCTTATTCCTGTGCTGAGATACAGGCTGCTCCAACCTGCTGTAAAATGCTTGATTTCGAGAGTGAGCGAAACTAATGAAAACATTGTTGGGGTAAAACCTAAAGGGAAAGACCTAGCACCAAATCCAATTTGCCATCTGATCTAACTTCTGGAGGCAGTCAAAATGATCCTTAGAATTCTTCCCTACCTTATTCCTGTGCTGAGATACAGGCTGCTCCAACCTGCTGTAAAATGCTTGATTTCGAGAGTGAGCGAAACTAATGAAAACATTGTTGGGGTAAAACCTAAAGGGAAAGACCTAGCACCAAATCCAATTTGCCATCTGATCTAACTTCTGGAGGCAGTCAAAATGAGCCTTAGAATTCTTCCCTACCTTATTCCTGTGCTGAGATACAGGCTGCTCCAACCTGCTGTAAAATGCTTGATTTCGAGAGTGAGCGAAACTAATGAAAACATTGTTGGGGTAAAACCTAAAGGGAAAGACCTAGCACCAAATCCAATTTGCCATCTGATCTAACTTCTGGAGGCAGTCAAAATGATCCTTAGAATTCTTCCCTACCTTATTCCTGTGCTGAGATACAGGCTGCTCCAACCTGCTGTAAAATGCTTGATTTCGAGAGTGAGCGAAACTAATGAAAACATTGTTGGGGTAAAACCTAAAGGGAAAGACCTAGCACCAAATCCAATTTGCCATCTGATCTAACTTCTGGAGGCAGTCAAAATGAGCCTTAGAATTCTTCCCTACCTTATTCCTGTGCTGAGATACAGCTGCTCCAACCTGCTGTAAAATGCTTGATTTCGAGAGTGAGCGAAACTAATGAAAACATTGTTGGGGTAAAAACCTAAAGGGAAAGACCTAGCACCAAATCCAATTTGCCATCTGATCTAACTTCTGGAGGCAGTCAAAATGATCCTTAGAATTCTTCCCTACCTTATTCCTGTGCTGAGATACAGGCTGCTCCAATCTGCTGTAAAATGCTTGATTTCGAGAGTGAGCGAAACTAATGAAAACATTGTTGGGGTAAAACCTAAAGGGAAAGACCTAGCACCAAATCCAATTTGCCATCTGATCTAACTTCTGGAGGCAGTCAAAATGATCCTTAGAATTCTTCCCTACCTTATTCCTGTGCTGAGATACAGGCTGCTCCAACCTGCTGTAAAATGCTTGATTTCGAGAGTGAGCGAAACTAATGAAAACATTGTTGGGGTAAAACCTAAAGGGAAAGACCTAGCACCAAATCCAATTTGCCATCTGATCTAACTTCTGGAGGCAGTCAAAATGATCCTTAGAATTCTTCCCTACCTTATTCCTGTGCTGAGATACAGGCTGCTCCAACCTGCTGTAAAATGCTTGATTTCGAGAGTGAGCGAAACTAATGAAAACATTGTTGGGGTAAAACCTAAAGGGAAAGACCTAGCACCAAATCCAATTTGCCATCTGATCTAACTTCTGGAGGCAGTCAAAATGAGTATTTGAATTCTTCCCTACCTTATTCCTGTGCTGAGATACAGGCTGCTCCAACCTGCTGTAAAATGCTTGATTTCGAGAGTGAGCGAAACTAATGAAAACATTGTTGGGGTAAAACCTAAAGGGAAAGACCTAGCACCAAATCCAATTTGCCATCTGATCTAACTTCTGGAGGCAGTCAAAATGATCCTTAGAATTCTTCCCTACCTTATTCCTGTGCTGAGATACAGGCTGCTCCAACCTGCTGTAAAATGCTTGATTTCGAGAGTGAGCGAAACTAATGAAAACATTGTTGGGGTAAAACCTAAAGGGAAAGACCTAGCACCAAATCCAATTTGCCATCTGATCTAACTTCTGGAGGCAGTCAAAATGAGCCTTAGAATTCTTCCCTACCTTATTCCTGTGCTGAGATACAGGCTGCTCCAACCTGCTGTAAAATGCTTGATTTCGAGAGTGAGCGAAACTAATGAAAACATTGTTGGGGTAAAACCTAAAGGGAAAGACCTAGCACCAAATCCAATTTGCCATCTGATCTAACTTCTGGAGGCAGTCAAAATGATCCTTAGAATTCTTCCCTACCTTATTCCTGTGCTGAGATACAGGCTGCTCCAACCTGCTGTAAAATGCTTGATTTCGAGAGTGAGCGAAACTAATGAAAACATTGTTGGGGTAAAACCTAAAGGGAAAGACCTAGCACCAAATCCAATTTGCCATCTGATCTAACTTCTGGAGGCAGTCAAAATGAGCCTTAGAATTCTTCCCTACCTTATTCCTGTGCTGAGATACAGGCTGCTCCAACCTGCTGTAAAATGCTTGATTTCGAGAGTGAGCGAAACTAATGAAAACATTGTTGGGGTAAAACCTAAAGGGAAAGACCTAGCACCAAATCCAATTTGCCATCTGATCTAACTTCTGGAGGCAGTCAAAATGATCCTTAGAATTCTTCCCTACCTTATTCCTGTGCTGAGATACAGGCTGCTCCAACCTGCTGTAAAATGCTTGATTTCGAGAGTGAGCGAAACTAATGAAAACATTGTTGGGGTAAAACCTAAAGGGAAAGACCTAGCACCAAATTGCATTGGCCATCTGATCTAACTTCTGGAGGCAGTCAAAATGAGTATTTGAATTCTTCCCTACCTTATTCCTGTGCTGAGATACAGGCTGCTCCAACCTGCTGTAAAATGCTTGATTTCGAGAGTGAGCGAAACTAATGAAAACATTGTTGGGGTAAAACCTAAAGGGAAAGACCTAGCACCAAATCCAATTTGCCATCTGATCTAACTTCTGGAGGCAGTCAAAATGATCCTTAGAATTCTTCCCTACCTTATTCCTGTGCTGAGATACAGGCTGCTCCAACCTGCTGTAAAATGCTTGATTTCGAGAGTGAGCGAAACTAATGAAAACATTGTTGGGGTAAAACCTAAAGGGAAAGACCTAGCACCAAATCCAATTTGCCATCTGATCTAACTTCTGGAGGCAGTCAAAATGATCCTTAGAATTCTTCCCTACCTTATTCCTGTGCTGAGATACAGGCTGCTCCAACCTGCTGTAAAATGCTTGATTTCGAGAGTGAGCGAAACTAATGAAAACATTGTTGGGGTAAAACCTAAAGGGAAAGACCTAGCACCAAATCCAATTTGCCATCTGATCTAACTTCTGGAGGCAGTCAAAATGATCCTTAGAATTCTTCCCTACCTTATTCCTGTGCTGAGATACAGGCTGCTCCAACCTGCTGTAAAATGCTTGATTTCGAGAGTGAGCGAAACTAATGAAAACATTGTTGGGTAAAACCTAAAGGGAAAGACCTAGCACCAAATCCAATTTGCCATCTGATCTAACTTCTGGAGGCAGTCAAAATGATCCTTAGAATTCTTCCCTACCTTATTCCTGTGCTGAGATACAGGCTGCTCCAACCTGCTGTAAAATGCTTGATTTCGAGAGTGAGCGAAACTAATGAAAACATTGTTGGGGTAAAACCTAAAGGAAAGACCTAGCACCAAATCCAATTTGCCATCTGATCTAACTTCTGGAGGCAGTCAAAATGATCCTTAGAATTCTTCCCTACCTTATTCCTGTGCTGAGATACAGGCTGCTCCAACCTGCTGTAAAATGCTTGATTTCGAGAGTGAGCGAAACTAATGAAAACATTGTTGGGGTAAAACCTAAAGGGAAAGACCTAGCACCAAATCCAATTTGCCATCTGATCTAACTTCTGGAGGCAGTCAAAATGAGCCTTAGAATTCTTCCCTACCTTATTCCTGTGCTGAGATACAGGCTGCTCCAACCTGCTGTAAAATGCTTGATTTCGAGAGTGAGCGAAACTAATGAAAACATTGTTGGGGTAAAACCTAAAGGGAAAGACCTAGCACCAAATCCAATTTGCCATCTGATCTAACTTCTGGAGGCAGTCAAAATGATCCTTAGAATTCTTCCCTACCTTATTCCTGTGCTGAGATACAGGCTGCTCCAACCTGCTGTAAAATGCTTGATTTCGAGAGTGAGCGAAACTAATGAAAACATTGTTGGGGTAAAACCTAAAGGGAAAGACCTAGCACCAAATCCAATTTGCCATCTGATCTAACTTCTGGAGGCAGTCAAAATGAGCCTTAGAATTCTTCCCTACCTTATTCCTGTGCTGAGATACAGGCTGCTCCAACCTGCTGTAAAATGCTTGATTTCGAGAGTGAGCGAAACTAATGAAAACATTGTTGGGGTAAAACCTAAAGGGAAAGACCTAGCACCAAATCCAATTTGCCATCTGATCTAACTTCTGGAGGCAGTCAAAATGATCCTTAGAATTCTTCCCTACCTTATTCCTGTGCTGAGATACAGGCTGCTCCAACCTGCTGTAAAATGCTTGATTTCGAGAGTGAGCGAAACTAATGAAAACATTGTTGGGGTAAAACCTAAAGGGAAAGACCTAGCACCAAATCCAATTTGCCATCTGATCTAACTTCTGGAGGCAGTCAAAATGAGCCTTAGAATTCTTCCCTACCTTATTCCTGTGCTGAGATACAGGCTGCTCCAACCTGCTGTAAAATGCTTGATTTCGAGAGTGAGCGAAACTAATGAAAACATTGTTGGGGTAAAACCTAAAGGGAAAGACCTAGCACCAAATCCAATTTGCCATCTGATCTAACTTCTGGAGGCAGTCAAAATGATCCTTAGAATTCTTCCCTACCTTATTCCTGTGCTGAGATACAGGCTGCTCCAACCTGCTGTAAAATGCTTGATTTCGAGAGTGAGCGAAACTAATGAAAACATTGTTGGGGTAAAACCTAAAGGGAAAGACCTAGCACCAAATTGCATTGGCCATCTGATCTAACTTCTGGAGGCAGTCAAAATGAGTATTTGAATTCTTCCCTACCTTATTCCTGTGCTGAGATACAGGCTGCTCCAACCTGCTGTAAAATGCTTGATTTCGAGAGTGAGCGAAACTAATGAAAACATTGTTGGGGTAAAACCTAAAGGGAAAGACCTAGCACCAAATCCAATTTGCCATCTGATCTAACTTCTGGAGGCAGTCAAAATGATCCTTAGAATTCTTCCCTACCTTATTCCTGTGCTGAGATACAGGCTGCTCCAACCTGCTGTAAAATGCTTGATTTCGAGAGTGAGCGAAACTAATGAAAACATTGTTGGGGTAAAACCTAAAGGGAAAGACCTAGCACCAAATCCAATTTGCCATCTGATCTAACTTCTGGAGGCAGTCAAAATGATCCTTAGAATTCTTCCCTACCTTATTCCTGTGCTGAGATACAGGCTGCTCCAACCTGCTGTAAAATGCTTGATTTCGAGAGTGAGCGAAACTAATGAAAACATTGTTGGGGTAAAACCTAAAGGGAAAGACCTAGCACCAAATCCAATTTGCCATCTGATCTAACTTCTGGAGGCAGTCAAAATGATCCTTAGAATTCTTCCCTACCTTATTCCTGTGCTGAGATACAGGCTGCTCCAACCTGCTGTAAAATGCTTGATTTCGAGAGTGAGCGAAACTAATGAAAACATTGTTGGGGTAAAACCTAAAGGGAAAGACCTAGCACCAAATCCAATTTGCCATCTGATCTAACTTCTGGAGGCAGTCAAAATGATCCTTAGAATTCTTCCCTACCTTATTCCTGTGCTGAGATACAGGCTGCTCCAACCTGCTGTAAAATGCTTGATTTCGAGAGTGAGCGAAACTAATGAAAACATTGTTGGGGTAAAACCTAAAGGGAAAGACCTAGCACCAAATCCAATTTGCCATCTGATCTAACTTCTGGAGGCAGTCAAAATGATCCTTAGAATTCTTCCCTACCTTATTCCTGTGCTGAGATACAGGCTGCTCCAACCTGCTGTAAAATGCTTGATTTCGAGAGTGAGCGAAACTAATGAAAACATTGTTGGGGTAAAACCTAAAGGGAAAGACCTAGCACCAAATCCAATTTGCCATCTGATCTAACTTCTGGAGGCAGTCAAAATGAGCCTTAGAATTCTTCCCTACCTTATTCCTGTGCTGAGATACAGGCTGCTCCAACCTGCTGTAAAATGCTTGATTTCGAGAGTGAGCGAAACTAATGAAAACATTGTTGGGGTAAAACCTAAAGGGAAAGACCTAGCACCAAATCCAATTTGCCATCTGATCTAACTTCTGGAGGCAGTCAAAATGATCCTTAGAATTCTTCCCTACCTTATTCCTGTGCTGAGATACAGGCTGCTCCAACCTGCTGTAAAATGCTTGATTTCGAGAGTGAGCGAAACTAATGAAAACATTGTTGGGGTAAAACCTAAAGGGAAAGACCTAGCACCAAATCCAATTTGCCATCTGATCTAACTTCTGGAGGCAGTCAAAATGAGCCTTAGAATTCTTCCCTACCTTATTCCTGTGCTGAGATACAGGCTGCTCCAACCTGCTGTAAAATGCTTGATTTCGAGAGTGAGCGAAACTAATGAAAACATTGTTGGGGTAAAACCTAAAGGGAAAGACCTAGCACCAAATCCAATTTGCCATCTGATCTAACTTCTGGAGGCAGTCAAAATGATCCTTAGAATTCTACCCTACCTTATTCCTGTGCTGAGATACAGGCTGCTCCAACCTGCTGTAAAATGCTTGATTTCGAGAGTGAGCGAAACTAATGAAAACATTGTTGGGGTAAAACCTAAAGGGAAAGACCTAGCACCAAATCCAATTTGCCATCTGATCTAACTTCTGGAGGCAGTCAAAATGAGCCTTAGAATTCTTCCCTACCTTATTCCTGTGCTGAGATACAGGCTGCTCCAACCTGCTGTAAAATGCTTGATTTCGAGAGTGAGCGAAACTAATGAAAACATTGTTGGGGTAAAACCTAAAGGGAAAGACCTAGCACCAAATCCAATTTGCCATCTGATCTAACTTCTGGAGGCAGTCAAAATGAGCCTTAGAATTCTTCCCTACCTTATTCCTGTGCTGAGATACAGGCTGCTCCAACCTGCTGTAAAATGCTTGATTTCGAGAGTGAGCGAAACTAATGAAAACATTGTTGGGGTAAAACCTAAAGGGAAAGACCTAGCACCAAATCCAATTTGCCATCTGATCTAACTTCTGGAGGCAGTCAAAATGATCCTTAGAATTCTTCCCTACCTTATTCCTGTGCTGAGATACAGGCTGCTCCAACCTGCTGTAAAATGCTTGATTTCGAGAGTGAGCGAAACTAATGAAAACATTGTTGGGGTAAAACCTAAAGGGAAAGACCTAGCACCAAATCCAATTTGCCATCTGATCTAACTTCTGGAGGCAGTCAAAATGATCCTTAGAATTCTTCCCTACCTTATTCCTGTGCTGAGATACAGGCTGCTCCAACCTGCTGTAAAATGCTTGATTTCGAGAGTGAGCGAAACTAATGAAAACATTGTTGGGGTAAAACCTAAAGGGAAAGACCTAGCACCAAATCCAATTTGCCATCTGATCTAACTTCTGGAGGCAGTCAAAATGATCCTTAGAATTCTTCCCTACCTTATTCCTGTGCTGAGATACAGGCTGCTCCAATCTGCTGTAAAATGCTTGATTTCGAGAGTGAGCGAAACTAATGAAAACATTGTTGGGGTAAAACCTAAAGGGAAAGACCTAGCACCAAATCCAATTTGCCATCTGATCTAACTTCTGGAGGCAGTCAAAATGATCCTTAGAATTCTTCCCTACCTTATTCCTGTGCTGAGATACAGGCTGCTCCAACCTGCTGTAAAATGCTTGATTTCGAGAGTGAGCGAAACTAATGAAAACATTGTTGGGGTAAAACCTAAAGGGAAAGACCTAGCACCAAATCCAATTTGCCATCTGATCTAACTTCTGGAGGCAGTCAAAATGATCCTTAGAATTCTTCCCTACCTTATTCCTGTGCTGAGATACAGGCTGCTCCAACCTGCTGTAAAATGCTTGATTTCGAGAGTGAGCGAAACTAATGAAAACATTGTTGGGGTAAAACCTAAAGGGAAAGACCTAGGACCAAATCCAATTTGCCATCTGATCTAACTTCTGGAGGCAGTCAAAATGAGTATTTGAATTCTTCCCTACCTTATTCCTGTGCTGAGATACAGGCTGCTCCAACCTGCTGTAAAATGCTTGATTTCGAGAGTGAGCGAAACTAATGAAAACATTGTTGGGGTAAAACCTAAAGGGAAAGACCTAGCACCAAATCCAATTTGCCATCTGATCTAACTTCTGGAGGCAGTCAAAATGATCCTTAGAATTCTTCCCTACCTTATTCCTGTGCTGAGATACAGGCTGCTCCAACCTGCTGTAAAATGCTTGATTTCGAGAGTGAGCGAAACTAATGAAAACATTGTTGGGGTAAAACCTAAAGGGAAAGACCTAGCACCAAATCCAATTTGCCATCTGATCTAACTTCTGGAGGCAGTCAAAATGAGCCTTAGAATTCTTCCCTACCTTATTCCTGTGCTGAGATACAGGCTGCTCCAACCTGCTGTAAAATGCTTGATTTCGAGAGTGAGCGAAACTAATGAAAACATTGTTGGGGTAAAACCTAAAGGGAAAGACCTAGCACCAAATCCAATTTGCCATCTGATCTAACTTCTGGAGGCAGTCAAAATGATCCTTAGAATTCTTCCCTACCTTATTCCTGTGCTGAGATACAGGCTGCTCCAACCTGCTGTAAAATGCTTGATTTCGAGAGTGAGCGAAACTAATGAAAACATTGTTGGGGTAAAACCTAAAGGGAAAGACCTAGCACCAAATCCAATTTGCCATCTGATCTAACTTCTGGAGGCAGTCAAAATGATCCTTAGAATTCTTCCCTACCTTATTCCTGTGCTGAGATACAGGCTGCTCCAACCTGCTGTAAAATGCTTGATTTCGAGAGTGAGCGAAACTAATGAAAACATTGTTGGGGTAAAACCTAAAGGGAAAGACCTAGCACCAAATCCAATTTGCCATCTGATCTAACTTCTGGAGGCAGTCAAAATGATCCTTAGAATTCTTCCCTACCTTATTCCTGTGCTGAGATACAGGCTGCTCCAACCTGCTGTAAAATGCTTGATTTCGAGAGTGAGCGAAACTAATGAAAACATTGTTGGGGTAAAACCTAAAGGGAAAGACCTAGCACCAAATCCAATTTGCCATCTGATCTAACTTCTGGAGGCAGTCAAAATGATCCTTAGAATTCTTCCCTACCTTATTCCTGTGCTGAGATACAGGCTGCTCCAACCTGCTGTAAAATGCTTGATTTCGAGAGTGAGCGAAACTAATGAAAACATTGTTGGGGTAAAACCTAAAGGGAAAGGCCTAGCACCTAATTGCATTGGCCATCTGATCTAACTTCTGGAGGCAGTCAAAATGATCCTTAGAATTCTTCCCTACCTTATTCCTGTGCTGAGATACAGGCTGCTCCAACCTGCTGTAAAATGCTTGATTTCGAGAGTGAGCGAAACTAATGAAAACATTGTTGGGGTAAAACCTAAAGGGAAAGACCTAGCACCAAATCCAATTTGCCATCTGATCTAACTTCTGGAGGCAGTCAAAATGATCCTTAGAATTCTTCCCTACCTTATTCCTGTGCTGAGATACAGGCTGCTCCAACCTGCTGTAAAATGCTTGATTTCGAGAGTGAGCGAAACTAATGAAAACATTGTTGGGGTAAAACCTAAAGGGAAAGACCTAGCACCAAATCCAATTTGCCATCTGATCTAACTTCTGGAGGCAGTCAAAATGATCCTTAGAATTCTTCCCTACCCTTATTCCTGTGCTGAGATACAGGCTGCTCCAACCTGCTGTAAAATGCTTGATTTCGAGAGTGAGCGAAACTAATGAAAACATTGTTGGGGTAAAACCTAAAGGGAAAGACCTAGCGCCAAATTCCATTGGCCATCTGATCTAACTTCTGGAGGCAGTCAAAATGATCCTTAGAATTCTTCCCTACCTTATTCCTGTGCTGAGATACAGGCTGCTCCAACCTGCTGTAAAATGCTTGATTTCGAGAGTGAGCGAAACTAATGAAAACATTGTTGGGGTAAAACCTAAAGGGAAAGACCTAGCACCAAATCCAATTTGCCATCTGATCTAACTTCTGGAGGCAGTCAAAATGAGTATTTGAATTCTTCCCTACCTTATTCCTGTGCTGAGATACAGGCTGCTCCAACCTGCTGTAAAATGCTTGATTTCGAGAGTGAGCGAAACTAATGAAAACATTGTTGGGGTAAAACCTAAAGGGAAAGACCTAGCACCAAATTGCATTGGCCATCTGATCTAACTTCTGGAGGCAGTCAAAATGAGTATTTGAATTCTTCCCTACCTTATTCCTGTGCTGAGATACAGGCTGCTCCACCTGCTGTAAAATGCTTGATTTCGAGAGTGAGCGAAACTAATGAAAACATTGTTGGGGTAAAACCTAAAGGGAAAGACCTAGCACCAAATCCAATTTGCCATCTGATCTAACTTCTGGAGGCAGTCAAAATGATCCTTAGAATTCTTCCCTACCTTATTCCTGTGCTGAGATACAGGCTGCTCCAACCTGCTGTAAAATGCTTGATTTCGAGAGTGAGCGAAACTAATGAAAACATTGTTGGGGTAAAACCTAAAGGGAAAGACCTAGCACCAAATCCAATTTGCCATCTGATCTAACTTCTGGAGGCAGTCAAAATGATCCTTAGAATCTTCCCTACCTTATTCCTGTGCTGAGATACAGGCTGCTCCAACCTGCTGTAAAATGCTTGATTTCGAGAGTGAGCGAAACTAATGAAAACATTGTTGGGGTAAAACCTAAAGGGAAAGACCCAGCACCAATTTGCATTGGCCATCTGATCTAACTTCTGGGGGCAGTCAAAGTGAGTATTTGAATTCTTCCCTACCTTATTACTGTGCTGAGATACAGGCTGCTCCAACCTGCTGTAAAATGCTTGATTTCGAGAGTGAGCGAAACTAATGAAAACATTGTTGGGGTAAAACCTAAAGGGAAAGGCCTAGCACCAAATTGCATTGGCCATCTGATCTAACTTCTGGAGGCAGTCAAAATGAGTATTTGAATTCTTCCCTACCTTATTCCTGTGCTGAGATACAGGCTGCTCCAACCTGCTGTAAAATGCTTGATTTCGAGAGTGAGCGAAACTAATGAAAACATTGTTGGGGTAAAACCTAAATGGAAAGACCTAGCACCAAATTCCATTGGCCATCTGATCTAACTTCTGGAGGCAGTCAAAATGAGTATTTGAATTCTTCCCTACCTTATTCCTGTGCTGAGATACAGGCTGCTCCAACCTGCTGTAAAATGCTTGATTTCGAGAGTGAGCGAAACTAATGAAAACATTGTTGGGGTAAAACCTAAAGGGAAAGACCTAGCACCAAATTCCATTGGCCATCTGATCTAACTTCTGGAGGCAGTCAAAATGATCCTTAGAATTCTTCCCTACCTTATTCCTGTGCTGAGATACAGGCTGCTCCAACCTGCTGTAAAATGCTTGATTTCGAGAGTGAGCGAAACTAATGAAAACATTGTTGGGGTAAAACCTAAAGGGAAAGACCTAGCCCCAAATCCAATTTGCCATCTGATCTAACTTCTGGAGGCAGTCAAAATGAGTATTTGAATTCTTCCCTACCTTATTCCTGTGCTGAGATACAGGCTGCTCCAACCTGCTGTAAAATGCTTGATTTCGAGAGTGAGCGAAACTAATGAAAACATTGTTGGGGTAAAACCTAAAGGGAAAGACCTAGCACCAAATCCAATTTGCCATCTGATCTAACTTCTGGAGGCAGTCAAAATGATCCTTAGAATTCTTCCCTACCTTATTCCTGTGCTGAGATACAGGCTGCTCCAACCTGCTGTAAAATGCTTGATTTCGAGAGTGAGCGAAACTAATGAAAACATTGTTGGGGTAAAACCTAAAGGGAAAGACCTAGCACCAAATCCAATTTGCCATCTGATCTAACTTCTGGAGGCAGTCAAAATGAGTATTTGAATTCTTCCCTACCTTATTCCTGTGCTGAGATACAGGCTGCTCCAACCTGCTGTAAAATGCTTGATTTCGAGAGTGAGCGAAACTAATGAAAACATTGTTGGGGTAAAACCTAAAGGGAAAGACCTAGCACCAAATCCAATTTGCCATCTGATCTAACTTCTGGAGGCAATCAAAATGATCCTTAGAATTCTTCCCTACCTTATTCCTGTGCTGAGATACAGGCTGCTCCAACCTGCTGTAAAATGCTTGATTTCGAGAGTGAGCGAAACTAATGAAAACATTGTTGGGGTAAAACCTAAAGGGAAAGACCTAGCACCAATTTGCATTGGCCATCTGATCTAACTTCTGGAGGCAGTCAAAATGATCCTTAGAATTCTTCCCTACCTTATTCCTGTGCTGAGATACAGGCTGCTCCAACCTGCTGTAAAATGCTTGATTTCGAGAGTGAGCGAAACTAATGAAAACATTGTTGGGGTAAAACCTAAAGGGAAAGGCCTAGCACCAAATTGCATTGGCCATCTGATCTAACTTCTGGAGGCAGTCAAAATGAGTATTTGAATTCTTCCCTACCTTATTCCTGTGCTGAGATACAGGCTGCTCCAACCTGCTGTAAAATGCTTGATTTCGAGAGTGAGCGAAACTAATGAAAACATTGTTGGGGTAAAACCTAAAGGGAAAGACCTAGCGCCAAATTCCATTGGCCATCTGATCTAACTTCTGGAGGCAGTCAAAATGATCCTTAGAATTCTTCCCTACCTTATTCCTGTGCTGAGATACAGGCTGCTCCAACCTGCTGTAAAATGCTTGATTTCGAGAGTGAGCGAAACTAATGAAAACATTGTTGGGGTAAAACCTAAAGGGAAAGACCTAGCACCAAATCCAATTTGCCATCTGATCTAACTTCTGGAGGCAGTCAAAATGAGTATTTGAATTCTTCCCTACCTTATTCCTGTGCTGAGATACAGGCTGCTCCAACCTGCTGTAAAATGCTTGATTTCGAGAGTGAGCGAAACTAATGAAAACATTGTTGGGGTAAAACCTAAAGGGAAAGACCTAGCACCAAATCCAATTTGCCATCTGATCTAACTTCTGGAGGCAGTCAAAATGATCCTTAGAATTCTTCCCTACCTTATTCCTGTGCTGAGATACAGGCTGCTCCAACCTGCTGTAAAATGCTTGATTTCGAGAGTGAGCGAAACTAATGAAAACATTGTTGGGGTAAAACCTAAAGGGAAAGACCTAGCACCAAATTGCATTGGCCATCTGATCTAACTTCTGGAGGCAGTCAAAATGATCCTTAGAATTCTTCCCTACCTTATTCCTGTGCTGAGATACAGGCTGCTCCAACCTGCTGTAAAATGCTTGATTTCGAGAGTGAGCGAAACTAATGAAAACATTGTTGGGGTAAAACCTAAAGGGAAAGACCTAGCACCAAATCCAATTTGCCATCTGATCTAACTTCTGGAGGCAGTCAAAATGATCCTTAGAATTCTTCCCTACCTTATTCCTGTGCTGAGATACAGGCTGCTCCAACCTGCTGTAAAATGCTTGATTTCGAGAGTGAGCGAAACTAATGAAAACATTGTTGGGGTAAAACCTAAAGGGAAAGGCCTAGCACCAAATTGCATTGGCCATCTGATCTAACTTCTGGAGGCAGTCAAAATGAGTATTTGAATTCTTCCCTACCTTATTCCTGTGCTGAGATACAGGCTGCTCCAACCTGCTGTAAAATGCTTGATTTCGAGAGTGAGCGAAACTAATGAAAACATTGTTGGGGTAAAACCTAAAGGGAAAGACCTAGCACCAAATCCAATTTGCCATCTGATCTAACTTCTGGAGGCAGTCAAAATGATCCTTAGAATTCTTCCCTACCTTATTCCTGTGCTGAGATACAGGCTGCTCCAACCTGCTGTAAAATGCTTGATTTCGAGAGTGAGCGAAACTAATGAAAACATTGTTGGGGTAAAACCTAAAGGGAAAGGCCTAGCACCAAATTGCATTGGCCATCTGATCTAACTTCTGGAGGCAGTCAAAATGATCCTTAGAATTCTTCCCTACCTTATTCCTGTGCTGAGATACAGGCTGCTCCAACCTGCTGTAAAATGCTTGATTTCGAGAGTGAGCGAAACTAATGAAAACATTGTTGGGGTAAAACCTAAAGGGAAAGACCTAGCACCAAATCCAATTTGCCATCTGATCTAACTTCTGGAGGCAGTCAAAATGATCCTTAGAATTCTTCCCTACCTTATTCCTGTGCTGAGATACAGGCTGCTCCAACCTGCTGTAAAATGCTTGATTTCGAGAGTGAGCGAAACTAATGAAAACATTGTTGGGGTAAAACCTAAAGGGAAAGGCCTAGCACCAAATTGCATTGGCCATCTGATCTAACTTCTGGAGGCAGTCAAAATGAGTATTTGAATTCTTCCCTACCTTATTCCTGTGCTGAGATACAGGCTGCTCCAACCTGCTGTAAAATGCTTGATTTCGAGAGTGAGCGAAACTAATGAAAACATTGTTGGGGTAAAACCTAAAGGGAAAGACCTAGCACCAAATCCAATTTGCCATCTGATCTAACTTCTGAAGGCAGTCAAAATGATCCTTAGAATTCTTCCCTACCTTATTCCTGTGCTGAGATACAGGCTGCTCCAACCTGCTGTAAAATGCTTGATTTCGAGAGTGAGCGAAACTAATGAAAACATTGTTGGGGTAAAACCTAAAGGGAAAGACCTAGCACCAAATCCAATTTGCCATCTGATCTAACTTCTGGAGGCAGTCAAAATGAGTATTTGAATTCTTCCCTACCTTATTCCTGTGCTGAGATACAGGCTGCTCCAACCTGCTGTAAAATGCTTGATTTCGAGAGTGAGCGAAACTAATGAAAACATTGTTGGGGTAAAACCTAAAGGGAAAGACCTAGCACCAAATCCAATTTGCCATCTGATCTAACTTCTGGAGGCAGTCAAAATGAGTATTTGAATTCTTCCCTACCTTATTCCTGTGCTGAGATACAGGCTGCTCCAACCTGCTGTAAAATGCTTGATTTCAAGAGTGAGCGAAACTAATGAAAACATTGTTGGGGTAAAACCTAAAGGGAAAGGCCTAGCACCAAATTGCATTGGCCATCTGATCTAACTTCTGGAGGCAGTCAAAATGAGTATTTGAATTCTTCCCTACCTTATTCCTGTGCTGAGATACAGGCTGCTCCAACCTGCTGTAAAATGCTTGATTTCGAGAGTGAGCGAAACTAATGAAAACATTGTTGGGGTAAAACCTAAAGGGAAAGACCTAGCACCAAATCCAATTTGCCATCTGATCTAACTTCTGAAGGCAGTCAAAATGATCCTTAGAATTCTTCCCTACCTTATTCCTGTGCTGAGATACAGGCTGCTCCAACCTGCTGTAAAATGCTTGATTTCGAGAG